>NW_018393223.1:0-13675 GCF_900095145.1 Mus pahari
GACTATTTAGGTCATCAATCTGATCCTGATTTAACTTTGGTACCTGGTATCTGTCTAGAAATTTGTCCATTTCCTCCAGGTTTTCCAGTTTTTTTGAGCATAGCCTTTTGTAGTAGGATCTGATGATGTTCTGGATTTCCTCAGGGTCTGTTGTTATGTCTCCCTTTTCATTTCTGATTTCATTACCCTCCAAACATCATGTGTCTTCCATGGGTCTTGCCTTGGCATGACCACCTGACTCAGTTGAGATCACTCTGCCAATCTCAGCTGACCTCACTCTGCCAATCAGCCCCAGTCTGCAGAAGCATCAAAAAAGCCACAGTGTACCACCAGAAGTTTNTGGGTGCATTTCTCTATATGGAGTCCCAACAAATGGAACATAACTACACAATGTAAATTGGACCAATACATGTGTGTTGTTAGCAAAGAATCCTTTATTACGTTTCCTTTCACATGCTTGCTTTAGGAGAACATCCTTTCTCTTAAGTCTACATCAGTAACACATTCCTACATGATTCTGCCTTAGCCTTTCACCTGTGTTCCCTTCTGCAAAACACTCCTTCACATGTTTGCCCCAGCAAAACACCTTCCAACAGTACTGATTTTCCAAAGAACCCTTATGTTTCTACTTCAGTCCCCTCTAGAAAACCCTTACTATATGTACTTTGTTAATATTTGGTATATGCTGTTGTGAAGACCTTTGGGTTCAAGAATCAGAATCTTAATTTGAAGCCCTTAAAAGACCATAAAACTCTGAAAGATCATAGGGTTTCAATTGTAACTAACTTGTTTTTTTTCTCTCAAGCTGCAGCTGTCCTCAGTTCCTAGGGGTAGATTTGAATCTAAGAGCCAGCTAAAAGTGGTCAAAGACCAGAGATCTCTTGGATTTTCCTCAGGTGTGAGAGAATAGCTGGTGTGCACAGATAATTCAAATGATGTGTATATCTAGGTGAGACTTCCTGATTTGCTTCTTGTGTTAGAGAGTTCTACTGCTCTGAACAGACACCAGGACCAAGGCAAGTCTTATAAGAACAACATTTAATTGGGGCTGCCTTACAGATTCAGAAGTTCAGTCCATTATCATCAAGGCAGGAATATAGCAAAATCCAGGCAGGCATGGTGAAGGAGGTGCTGAGAGATCTACAGCTTCATCTGAAGGCTGCTAGCACAATATTGACTTCCAGGAAGGTAAGATGAGGGTCTTTAAGCCCACAACTGCATTGACATGCCTAAACCAACAAGGCCACACCTACCCCAACAATTGCCCACCTTCTAAAAGTGCCACTACCTGGACTGAGCATATACAAACCATCACACTTCCTATTTGGTGCCTTTGCTTCTTGATGTTACTTAGAGTTGTGTCTGTAGAGCTCACACACACATAGAGATTCATGGGCAGATAAATGACCTTGGTCTGCCCTGCTTGCTAAATCCTAACATTTAGAATGAGGAGGTCGGTTTCTTTGAAAAGATAGGTCCTTGTGATAATGTAAAACTGAAGATAACCGTGTTGGATATGTACCAGGTGGCCAATGGCTTTGAGAGTGTTTCTGATCTAAATNGGCAGGGTTATCAGATGAGAGGTTAGGATACTTACAACAGCATTGACCTTTCTTATTATCCATCACATACCTGTGTGATAACCTTGACACTCCAACAGACCCAAGACAAGTATTTCTTTCTAGCATTCTGATACTTTGTTATCAGAGTCTTGCTTAGAGACAATAATCAAGCACACACGGAGAACTTGCTATAAGGACATTATTTGGCTATAAAGGAAGAGAAATCTCAAGGACATAACATAGCACAAAAATCCATCCCCTCCAAGTTCTCAAGTCAGATGAGAAACATATTATTCTTGTTCTTACTGCTCAATGGCAGTAGAGTTGGAAGATGTGGCCCTGGTAACTGCAGGCCTCAGAAATCTATTCTCAAATAACACAGCCTGTGAGTCTACCTTTCTAGGTCAAGCCTGATTTCACATATGGGGATAAAGAGAACATGTACAGTACTTATTGAAGTACTGTTCATGCAGACTTACTGTCTGAGTCAGCAGGGCACAAGAGATCTTGGGCAAGATATGTGTTGGGTGAAATAGGTTCTCCACATTGATCATTACTGCCAGCAGCATGAGCAGTCACAATTATTATAAGTAAATATAAATGATAAACACAAAGACTAATAAAGACTAATCATCATTGTCTTAATTTTGATTTCAATTGTCTGTTGCTGCCATTACATAAATATCCAAAAAGACATCTCCATTTTCTAAAGTATAATAGATAAATAAATTAGACCAAGTCTAGGTATTTAGATATAGAAGAAAAAATTAAACAGCTAGTAACTGAGTCTCTCATGAATAAAACCATGTGATATTCACAAACAAATCTTTGCACAAAGAAATTGTTCTGTTTGACTCTTGGTGTTCAATAAGGAAGATAAAGAGGTAATAAAGTCACCTGTGTGACCCATATTCAGAGCTTAAATCTACCCCTTCTCTGTACTCCATGTCTATTGCATGATTACTTCACTCATCTGCCTTTTGGAGAGCATCTACTGGTCCTCCACGACTAACTGTCCCTGGTCTGTAACTCCTTAGTAATTACTTGGGGAGAGCATGCCTGGGTGTGCAGTGCCAGCAGGAGAAACGTGGTGAGCAAAGTGAACATTCTAATGGCTGTGGGTTTCCTAGAACATAAAAAAAATCAGGAACAGTGTATCCTGATGATGTAGAGAGTCAATGCTTTTTGGCCACATTTACCTTATCAAACTGTGGATAAAATGAGGTCCAGTAACTCTAGGCACAGCATTGGTCTAAGAAGGCTGAGTTTTTATTCTTTCTACTTCAATTCTAGTATGAATGGCAATTAAGACAGTAAGTACTAAAGCATACAACCCAATCACTTCATATACAATTAGAACTTCATCGGAAGTAAAATAAATTAAAGAACGGGACATAAGACATAAAAGGATTAAACTACTAAAAGAAAATTGAGATCTCGGTTGGATAGTGATGTCTTGCATGACAACAAAGGTGCTGGGAACAAGGCATTTGGCAAGTGGGATTGTGGGATTGCACTGGGTTGTGCAGCTTCTGCATAGGAGAAGAAATAAGTATTGGTGGGAGGTGGCAGTCTAGAACATGGTGGAAAAGCTTAGCAAAGTATACATCTCAATAGAAACTAATACCCAAAACATATAGACAACATATACAACTCAGTAGTCAAAGCAAGCACTACTAAGAGATATTTTTGAAAGTATTAAATCATTTTAAAGATTATATTATTATCCCTACTGGAATGACTAGGAAGATATTTGTTTTTGGCAAAAGTTGTGTAAGTTTCCTCTCAACCAGTAAAAACCTTTCTTCACAGCTATGATAGGCCCAGACAGAAGACCCCTAGAAGGGTGTCTGATGATGTGGTCTCCTCTAGAGCAGCCTTGCCATCAGGAGTCCATTGCAGCTAGGCCTCAATGACACATCCACACTTTGAAAGTTACTTTCATTACTTACAGACGCTTGTGGTATGCAGTAAGGACAGAGCAGGAGAGACATCACTATTCTGTCTAGTCCTTGGGATGCAAGAACAGCAGAAACATCTTGTACAGATTTCCTCTATTAAAGGGTTACTTGTGAGGTCTTAATATTTGTGGTTAGTTTCTATTGTATACCTTAAACACCTGTGGTGAAAGGACAGTTAAGCAATTTGTGAAATCGGTGGTCAAAGCAGGGCTACCCAGAAGGAATTCTTATTTATCTAGTCCAGGACAAGATAACATCAATTTGCCCATTGTTGCTCACTTCTGCATAGCTTCGTGGCTGAGGCTTAATCACTGGGTTCAGAAAGCATGAAAGAGTACACAGGAAATGTGTGTCCTACAAAGCAGGTCTTATTCTTTGTGGGGATGACTAGAATACATATTCAATGATCATGTAAAGAAGGATTTGAAAACTAGTTCTCAGTGAACAATCTCAGGACCTAAGTTACAACTGCTAGAACTAGTTAAGTCATTCAGAAGAATAAGGACATTCCATTGTGGTGAGATTGTGCATTAGATCTGCCATGAGATCGTGTAGGTTCTAATTGAGTCTCCCATGTGATTGAAGTATATTTATCAAGTCATTCTCTGAAGGACAGCATGCAACAGTTCTTGGCCAATAAATAAGGCTAAACAGTTCTCTAGAGCCAAATGGGCAAAACACTCATGCCATTGTTCCTTGAGATATCATGTCTTCTGAATGTCCCACTGACTTGACAGATGACAGGGAGATGGATCTACCTAGTCTTAGGAAGTGATGTGTGCTCAGAGGCATTATGCTTAAGCCACTACTGGCCATTTATAAAGACAATGTTAGGCACAGCATGATCAGAATTGACATTCCATGCTGGAGATGCACTGACTTTCAACCCCATAGACACTAAGAGGGAAAACAGTGCTTTGAGAAGACCTCAAATCCTCTGATACTGCTATCAGAATGCAGGCTTGTCCCAGCTAATTTTGAGCATAAGATTGTTCATTTCTTGACCAGTAGCAAAATCTCCCCAAGTCAACATCCTCTATTTGTCTCCAAGATTCAAAGTATTAATATATCATTTTTTCCTTCCTAGATGATGTTGTGGCCTGACAGGTTAAGTCCTATGAAAATTAATATATGGTAATCATACTCACAAAGGATATGACATTCACAAATGGTGTCTTCTGGAAGGGGATAGGGATAAAAGGGAAGAGCCTCCAGGGATAGGGTGGTTCTCTTATAAAGGAGACTCAGGGAACAACCTTGTCCTTTTTACAGGTGCTGACATGTTCTGAAAATGTCATTTATAAACAAATAAATGGACCCCTACCCCAGAATAAATATTTTGACACGTTCATCTGAGACTGCATATCTCCCCAGAACTGCAGTAACTTGTTACCATCAGGTATGCAAAATACAAGTATTATATGACTTGGTACGTGTATCTCTGTTATATAAGACCAAATGGACTAAGGCAGATGTTCACACTGGAACACATCTGCCATACTGTGACAAAATCTGAGTCTTGTTGAGAGAACCACGGGGAAACAACTGAGGCTCCTTATTTTGTAGACCAGAAATTTGGATTGGCAGTTCGCTTGGGGAAAATGTTTTGGATTATAATGTTTACAAATATTCATCATCAAAACCCACTCTGATTCAGACAGNTCGATGATGATCCCTCCCTCATGAGCAACAATGGATGAGGTATTCTGCTCATCTTATCTCATCTCACAGACAGTCTCATCTCTCTCCTAACACCAGTACCGATTTCCCAACCATGTTGGAGACTTTTTCTGCAGTAAACTCTCTAAATCCTAGAGAACCACTCATCTCTGTGCCCATGTCACTGGCCAATGTCCAAATGATAAATGTGATTTGTAACACATGTGTGTGCATGTTGTTTGAAATCCATTTCTTTTGGTAACAGTATCTTACAGGGCAGCAGGATAGCAGAGCATGGAAAAGTACATACACAATGTGAAAAAGGGTGACTTATGTGGATTATTTTGAATATCAGCCTTTGCTTTGTCAATGCATTGATGAAGGGGGGACCTCATCTTTTCACCTAGTTTATCAAGAATGAGACTGAAAATTCATCCTAGAGAAGTGCCATTACGTTCTGAACTATTTGGATTTTTTGATGGGCAACTTCTTATTCTTTGTTTGTCCAGTTTTCTACAACAGGGATGCAGGAATGATGTGCAGCCAAAGTGGAGTTCAAGTGTCTGTCTTTAGAGAGATACGTAGTGGGATAGACTTTATGGACTTGGTAATTGCTAGAACATGAGTAAGAATAGCAAGTGTTTGTCATTTTACTAGCATTTGAACTACAAAGCCTGTCTAGAACTGCCCTTCATTCTCTGTGCCACTATTGAAGAGTCATCAGTAAAAGAAAGAAAAAGAAAGGCCAGGGAAACACTTTTATTTTCTAAACCAACTAGTTTTTCTAGTCATTATTCCTTCTTATGGTTCTCAAAAATTTGTGTGGAAATGCTGAAGTAATTGTGGTTCCTGACATTGCATCTAAATTATTTTAACTTAGGAAGACACTAATTTGCACACATGGCAAGTGTGAGCATTCCTAACACAGAGCATCTGAAATGAAGGAGCTGGGTACATATATTCTGTGTATACCTTGTGCATCAGAGTTCCCAGCTGACTCTTGAGCATAGCTTTATTCAGGTATACTATCAAAGAACTAGGGTAATCCACATCAGGGAGCAGGAAAGCAGTGGAGCAGGTTACAAACCAGGAGCTTTAGATTAACACTCAAAACAGAGAGAATCTAGGCAAGGGCAAGTGTCTGGGCATGTGGTCATTGGCTAGAGCATTGCAGAGAGTGAGGAGAGGCTCACTGTCACCTAAGGGGTCCAAGTATTAAGAAGATCAGGAGGTGAACATCTGGGCAACTTTAGATTAGAGAATCTTTTTCTCTTACCTGCAAGGTTCTTAAATGATCTATGATACTTTGAGTGGCAATGGAAAGTAGGTAAAGCACAGAAAAATATGTTCTTTTAATTCCTTATATTCTGTTTCTGGTTGTAGAAAGAGTTTGGAAAACCAAACTTTCAAATCAAAATTAGCTCTTTATTCTTGAGAGATATCTTTGTGTATTGTAGCTCTTTACATTTTACATTAATATCAAGAGATGCTTGATAGATGACTGGGCATAGATAATGTGGTTTACATGTATAAACTATGTGTGTGTGTGTGTGTGTGTGTGTGTGTGTGTGTGTATTTGTTCATAGTGGAACACTAGTCAACCATAAAAAGATGGAATTTTCAGCAACTAAGATGGTACTGGTGGACATTTACTGTGCAAAATCCAGGCACACAATGTGCGGGACAACATGGTCTAACATTTCCAAGATAAAAAGCAATGTAATGGCAGGTGAAAATAAAATACTTGCTTCTAGAGACTGGCAAGTTCAAGGGTTGCTGAGAGGAGGTTGGTAAATGGGTAGTGAATTACATTTAGGTACGAACAATTTGTTCTGGTGTACTATTGCACAACAACATGGTTATGAATGATAATAGACTATGTATTTCAAAACACCTATTACAGTAGAATTTTAATGTTTCAACATAACAAGATTATAAATGCATGAAGTGATAGATATGATAAGTCCCCAACTTAATCAATTCACAATATGTACATACATGCATGAACAGTTACCATTATGCACCTAGAATTATCACCACTAGAATAGGTCAGGTTAAAAAGAATAAAACGTTGCATTTTACAAGAAAATCTTATCTTAAACTGCAAAATTGGGAAGGAATAATACATGAACTGATTGCATCCAGGGTGGAGAATTTAGAACAGGGAGAGATATTGGAATAAACTCTGGTGACAAAGATAGGAGAGCCTTTTAGGTGCTTAAGGAAGTGTAGAAGCCTTGGAGAACATTAGTAGGGATGTTGTTCAATGTGATGGTGTCATGTGTTTGCTGATTGGCACTTACCGGAATTATGCTGTTCTTGGAAGCAGACAACCTTTGCCCTTAAATGAATACATTTCAGAATGATGACCCCCACTTTTTTTTGTTTGTTTTTTTCGAGACAAGGTTTCTCTGTGTAGTCCTGCCTGTCCTGGAACTCACTCTGTACACCAAGATAGCCTCGAACTCAGAAATTTGCCTGCCTCTGCCTCTGAGTGCTGGGATTAAAGCTTTGCATCACCATGCCTAGTGACCCCCACTTTTTTGATTATTAAATTTATTTTGCCCAGGTCACAAGCAACTAATTTAAAGGCAGAAATATCTTGAAGGAAATTGGTAACTGCATATCATGTTTGCTATCAGCTCATCAGTATTCCATAATATTTGAGTCTAAAATTGTTATACTGGCTAGAGTTAGACTTTATCTACTAGTTCAATCAGTGGAGCTCCTATCAGTCAGGGTTGCTGTAACAATTACCAAGTAAGATGCTTCTAGTATCCTTTCTTCCTCAAAGTCTGATTGGGGTATTCAATTCTCCCAGCATGGTTCCATCCCTGTGTCTGCTGGGAACCCACTTTCTCTGTGCTACTACAAGCTGTAATCTATGAGGTCCTTGCCACATCTGCTGTCCTTTCATCAGGACATAGTTTTCAATTAAATAATTGGGGTGATTTAGAGCCTGACATTTAGCATGCTCTAGCATGTCTGGAGACTAAGGCTGCAAAAAGAAGTGTGTACTGACTTCTTTATTTATCTTGGATATCTCTTCCAAGCTGCATTAAGCCTTCCAATGCTATAAAGTACTTCACTGGATTGTACCTCGCAGAGCACACTGGAGACATGAGACATGTGCAATTTCAGAATATGAAGAAGTTTTCTGTATAGAAAATATATTTTCTCAACATTTTGTTTGATGTTGGCCTCTGGTTTGCTGTATATTGACTTTACTATGTTTAGGTATGTGCCTTGAATTCCTGATCTTTCCAAGGCTTTTAAACTGAAGGGATGCTAAGTTTTGTCAAATGCTTTCTCAGCATCTAATGAAATGATCATGTGGTTTTTTTCTTTGAGTTTGTTTAAATAGTGGATTACAATGATGAATTTACATATATTGAACCATCACTGCATCCCTGGAATGTAGCCTACTTGATCATGATGGATGATTTGACATGTTCTTGGATTCAGTTTGCAAGAATTTTATTGAGTATTTTTGCATTTATATTTATAAGGGAAATTGATCTTAAGTTCTCTTTAGTTGTTAGGACTCTGGTTTTTGTATCAGTGTAATTGTGGCTTCATAGAATGAATTGGTTACTGTTTCTACTGGTTCTGTTTTGTAGAATAGTTTAAATAGTATTCGTATTAGTTCTTCCATGAAAGTCTGATAGAATTCTGCACTAACCCCATTTTGTACTGGGCTTTTTTGGGTTGGGAGATTTTTCATGACTGCTTCTATATTTTTAAGGGTTATGGGACTGTTTGGATGGTTTATCTGATACTGATATAACTGTGATACTTGGTATCTGTGTAGAAAATTGTCCATATTATTCAGACTTTCCATTTTTTTGAGTATAGGATTTTGTAGTAGGATATGATTATTTTTTAATTTCCTCAGTTTCTTATGTCATGAATACATTTTCATTTCTGTTATTATTAATTTAGATAATTTCTCTGTGCTCTATGGTTAGTCTTGCTGAGGGTTTATCTTTCTTGGAGATAAACTTAAAGCAATCCCACTAAAATCAGGGACAAGACATGGTTGTCCACTCTCTCCCTTTCTAATCAATATAGTACTTAAAGTCATAGTCAGAGCAATTAGATCATAAAAGGGGGACAAAGGGATATAAATTGGAAAGGATACAGTCAAAATATCACTATTTGCAGATAATATGATAGTATTTTTAATTGATCCCAAAAATTCCACCAGAGAACTCCTAAATCTGATAAAAAAAAACTTCAGCAAAGTGGCTGCATATCAAAATCACTCCAACAAATCAGTAGCCTTCCTCTACTCAAAGGATAAACAGAATGAGAAAGAAATTAGATAATCAATACCCTTCACAATAGTCACAAATAGTATAAGATACCTTGGTGCAACTCTAATCAAGCAAGTGAAAGATTGACAAGAACTTCAAGTCCCTGAAGAAAGAAATTGAAGAAGAACTCAGAGGATAGAAAGATTTCCCATGCTCATGGTTTATCAGGAGTAATATCATAAAAATGGCCTTCTTGCCGAAAGCAATCTACAGATTAATGGAAACCACATCACAATTTCAACTCAATTATTCATAGAGTTAGAAAGAGCAATTTGTATAGATGGCAGGAAATAATCAAACTTAGGGCTGAAATCAACCAAGTGGAAACAAAAAGAACTATTCAAAGAATCAACCAAACTAGGAGCTGGTTCTTTGAGAAAATCAACAAGATAGATAAACTCATAGCCAGAATAGCTAGAGGGCACAAGCACAGTATCCTAATTAATAAAATCAGAAATGAAAAAGAAGACATAGCAACAGAACCTGAGGATAGCCAAAACATCCTCAGATCCTACTACAAAAAGCTATTCTCAACAAAATAGGAAAATCTGAATAAAATGTACAATTTCTCAGGCAGATACTAGGTACCAAAGTTAAATGAGGGTCAGATTAATGATCTAAAAAGTCCCATTTTCACGAAAGAAATACAAGCAGTCATTAATAGTCTCCCAACCAAAACAAAACAAAAAGCCCATGACCAGATTGGTTTAGTAGTTAGACCTTCAAAGAAGACGTAATTCCAACTCTCCTCAAACTATTCCACAATATAGAAACAGAAGATACTCTACCCATTTCATTCTATGATGCTACAATTACTCTGATACCTAAACCACACAAAGATCCAACAAAGAAAGAGAACTCAGAACAATTTCCCTTATGAATATCGATGCAAAAATAAATAAAATCCTAGCAAACTGAATCCAAGAACACATCAAAACAAGTAGGGTTCATCACAGGAATGCAGGGATGGATTAATGTATGGAAATCCATCAATCTAATCTGCTATATAAACAAACTCAAACACAAACTAATTTAAAGAAAGAAAGGGGCTCCAGTGCACTGCCGGGGACTAATCTTCAACATATACAAAGAGCTCAAGAAGCCCTACTCCAGAAATTCAAATAACCCCATTAAAAAATTGGGTACAGAGCTAAACAAAGGATTCTCAACTGAGGAATATGGAATAGCTAGGAAGCACCTGAAAACATGTTCAAAATCCTTAATCATCAGGGAAATGCAAATCAAAACAACCCTAAGATTCAACCTTACTCCAATCAGAATGGCTAAGATAAAAAATTCAGGTGACGGCAGATGCTGGCAAGTATGTGGAGAAAGAGGGACACTCCTCCATTATTGTTGGGATTACAAGCTTGTACAACCACTCTGGAAATCAGTCTGGTGGTTCCTCAGAGAATTGAACATAGTACTACCAGAAGATCTAGCAATACCTCTCCTAGGCATATACCCAGAATATGTTCCAACTGGTAATAAGGACACATGCTCCACTATGTTCATAGAAGCTTTATTTATAATAGCCAGAAGCTGGAAATAATCCAGATGTCCCTCAACAGATGTCCATATCTCTATCACGATTATTTCTCTTCCTTTATTTTTGATAGCACTGCTATAATCCCCTCCAAAGTATATAGAAATATCTTGGTCCTCCTTGACCAACTCTTCCTGGTCTGGAGCCTCCTCAGTGCTTCCTTGGAGAGATTCTGCCTGGGTGTGCAGGGTCATCAGGAGAAGGGTGGTGAGCAGAGTGAACATCCATTGAACATCCACATAACTTTGGGTTTCCTGGGAGTTAAAAAACATTCACGAACTGTGTGTGTGTCTGTGTGTGTGTATGTCTCTCTCTCTCTCTCTCTCTCTCTCTCTCTCTCTCTCTCTCTCTCTCTCTGTGTGTGTGTGTGTGTGTGTGTGTGTGTGTGTCTGCTCATGTGTCCATACTAGATAAGTTGCATAAAGTTCTGTACTATTTGGTTGTTTTCATGAACAACTTCTTAATCTCTGTTTATCCAGTTTTCTACAACAGGAATGCAGGAATAATGTGCAACCCAAGTGGGGTTCAGGTCTCTGTCTTTGGGGAGAGATGTAGTGGGGTGGGCTGTATGGCATTGATGATTGCTAGAACATGCTAGAAAGATTAGCAAGTGTCTTTTTTTCTATGATTTCAAACTACAAAGCCTTTCTAGAACTGACCTTCATTCTCTGTGCCACCATATAAGAGCCATCATGAAAAGAAAGAAAAAGAAAGAAAAAGAAAGGCCAGGGAGACACTTTTATTTTCCGAATCAACCAGTTTTTCTAGTCATAATTCATTCTTACGTTTTCCAGAATTTGTATGAAAATGCTCAGGCAGGGGTGGTTCCTGAACCTTGAATACAATTTACTTTAACTTATGTAGACTCTGATTTACACACATGGCAAGTGCGCTCATTTCTAACACAGAGCATCTGACATGAAAGCGCTGGGTATATGTGTTCTGTGTATAACCTTTGCAGCAGTGTTGCTAGCTGAGTTTCAAGCATAACATATTCAGGGAAACTATCAAAGAACTAGGGTCATCCACATCACAGAGCAGGAAGGCAGTGGAACAGGTTACACACCAGGAGACTTAGATTAACACCCAAACTGGGGAGAATCGAGGCAATGGCAAGTGTGTGGGCATATGGTCATTGGATAGAGAGTTGTAGACAGTGAGGAGAGGGTCACTGTCATCTAAGGGGTCCAAGTATTAAGAAGAAGGGAAGGTGAAAATCTGGGCGTCATTAGAATAGAGAATCATTCTTCATACCTGCAAGTTTCTTAAATGAGCTGTGTAACTTTGAGTGGCAAAGGAAAGTTGATAAAGCACAGAAAAATATGTTCTTGTAATTCCTAATATTCTGTTTCAGGTTGTACAAAGATTTCAGAAAACCAAACTTTTACGTAAGAATAAGCTCTTTATGTTAGAGAGATATCTTTGTTTATTGTAGATCTATATATTGTACATTATTGCCAAGAGATATCCCATGATAGATGAGTAGGTAAAGAGAATGTGGTATACATACATAAATTTTGTGTGTTTGTGTTTGTGTGTGTATGTTTATGTGTGTACATAGTAGAATACTAGTCAACCATAATTAGCTGGAATTTTTAATAACTGATATGGTACTGGTGGACATTTTCTATGCAATAACCAGACACAAATTACAGGAAAACATGATCTTACATATATAAAATAAAAAGCAATGTAATGGCATGTGAGAATAGAATACTTGCTACTGGAGACTGGCAAGTTCAAGGATTGCTGAGAGAAGGTTGGTCAGTGGGTACAGAAGTATATCTAGGTAGGAACAATGAGTTCTGGTGTACTATTAAACAATCACATGGCTGTGAATAATAATGGATTATGTATTTCAAAACATGTATTACAGTACAATTATAATGTTTCAACATAACAACATCATAAATACTTGAGGTGACAGATATGCTAAGTACCCAAGTTAATCATTTCACAAGATGTACCTACATGTATCAACACTTACAATTATGCACCTAAAATGATCTCCACTAGAATAAGTCTGGCTAAAAAGAATGAAATCTTGCATTTTACAAGAAAATTTCATCCTAAACTGCAAAAGGGGGAAGGAAGAATACATGAGCTTATTTCATCCATGGTGGAGAATATGCAACAGGGAGAGGTGTTAGAATAAATTCTGGGGTCCAAGACAAGAGAGACTTTTAGCTGTGTAAGGAAGTGGAGAGGCCCTGGAGAACCTTAGTAGGAAGGTTGTTCAATGTGATGGTGTCATGTGGTTGCTGTTTGGCACTTAAAGGAATTATGCTCACTGTTACTGGAAACAGACAACCTATGACATTAGATTAATACATTTCAGAATGACAATCACAAACATGTCTTGATTATTAAGTTTATTTTGCCCAGTTCAAAAACAACTAATTTAAAGAAAGAAAGGGGCTCCAGTGCACTGCCGGGGAGAGCGGACTGCTGAGGAGGGACCCGGGTCTAGTCCNGGTTGTCCAGCGCCTGTCCCGCCCAAGGAGGGGTGTTCGCCTGGCAGCAGTCCCCAGGCTGATCCAGCACTGGCACCTTTCCCCGCCCGAGGAGGGGTGTTCGCCTGGGAGTAGCCCCCCGGCATCCAGCGCCTTTCCCCACCCGAGGAGGGGTGTG
>NW_018393224.1:0-8759 GCF_900095145.1 Mus pahari
GCTGAGAAGAAGGTGTATCCTTTTGTTTTAGGATAAAATGTTCTGTAGATATCTATTAACTCCATTTGTTTCATAACTTCTGTTAGTGTCCATGTGTCTTTGTTTAGTTTCTGTTTCCAGGATTTGGTGAGAGTGGGGTGTTGAAATCTCCCACTATTATTTTGTGCAGTGCAATGTGTGCTTTGAGCTTTACTAATGTTTCTTTAATGAATGTGACTGCTCTTTTATTTGGAGCATAAATATTCAGAATTGAGAGTTCCTCTTGGTTGATTTTACCTTTGCTGAATATGAAGTGCCCCTCCTTGTCTTTTTTGATAACTTTGTGTTGGAAACCAATTTTACTTGATATTAGAATGGCTACTCCAGCTTGTTTCTTTGGACTGTTTGCTTGGAAAATTGGCAGAACCCTTCCAAGTCCCAGGCTTGACAGGTTCTCAGCCTGACACACTCCCAGAACACAGATATTTGACTACACACATTCAAGTTACTTATTATACTCTAAGTAGCTTCACATGATGATCTTCTAACTTCTCTACATATCCTAAATATAAATAGGTAAGATCTCACCCATCTTTTTGTTCAGCTTCAATTAGCAAATCTTCTCAACTTCATGAAATGTTATACTATAATTATTGACCAATAGACCGCTACTATACAAGTTAAGGACATGAAGGCCTTCTTATTTCTTCCCTAGATTATTTGGCCAGAGTAAAAATGCTGTTGCCATATGTTCTAAGCTGATGACTAGCAAGTCCACTAGCTGTAAAAGCAAACATTGATTCTTTGCCACATATGAATTCAAGATTTCAAATATATAGAAATCTGTGTTAGCAAAATGGGAAATTACTACCATGGTAACTTACTACCATGGTAACTTACTACCATGATAATCAACTTACTTTAAAGTACTTTCTGTTTTCGGCTCTAAAAGGTTTTGAAACTTGGGAAGCAGTATTCATAAGATGATGTTTTTCTTTTGTTCTACTATATCTAAGAAACCTTAAAAGGGTAGCTTTCTAATCCCATGACATCTGTGGAGGTTTGAATGGCCCCCATAGGCATACAGACAGTGGCACTATTGGGAGATAGACTTTTTCCTTATTGGAAAAAGTGTGTCTCTGGTGTGGGTTTTGAAGTTTCAGATGCTCAAACAAGGCCTAGTCTCACTCTCTTCCTGCTGCCTGCTGATCCAGATGTAGAACATTTAGCTATTTCTCCAGTACTGTGTATGCCCATGTGCTGCCATGCTTCCTACCATGACAATAATGGACTAAACCTTAAAATTGTAAGCCAGCCCCAATTAAATGTTTCCTTATACTAGTTACTTTGCTCATGATGTCTCTTCACAGTAATAAAAATCTTAACTAAAACAGCTTCCAGTTGTTTAAACTACCTTTGGAACACACTAATTTTTTGTTTGTTTTATATTTTGCTTTCTTTTCTATTCCTTTTAAAATTAGTAGAAATAATACAGAATCTGACAAAATGCTCACATTTATCTTGGTGCTTATTAGCTCTGTGATCAATGGTCAGATCCACACAGATAGACGGAGCCAGACTAATGACTGAATTCCATTAGTTTAGATTACTTTCAGAGAGAATGAAACAATGGAATTTAAGGAAGCCTTTAAAAGGGAAAACAGAAAATGAATTCCCTTAGAAACACATTCTAATTAGGGTGATGAGACTTCATTCCTGTGAGAGAAAAGCTTGGGTTTACAGCTGAATACCCTAGGCTCTGCATAAGAGATCTAGGTGTGTCTTCATATATCCTTGGTTATAACAATTTCTTCAACACCTGCTTCTCATGTCAGAAATGCACATGATGTTCTTGGAACCATGATTCATACAAGTCTTGTGCACCTGTGCACTTGTAGAAATACTCATACAGCTAGCTGTATTTGTTCTTGCTGTTGCTTTTTTTAAACAAAATCACACACACACACACACACACACACACACACACACACACACACACGTTTCATAGGATATGGTATTTTGGATCCCATGTACTTATAGTTAAAGGCAATTTGACATGGGTGCTTGGAAATTAATTTTGGTCCTCTAGAAGAACATCAAGACTCTTAAACCATGGGTCATTTCTTCCAGCCTCACTTTTTTGTTGGTTTGTTTGTTTGTTTCTAACTTTTCTAAATTAAATTTTATGGGTGTTTAATTGGTTCTAGCTTTTTTGAGACACACAGACAGTCCATTTTTGAAAAAAAGGTCCTATGTCCCTGAACTGCCCCAGTCACAGGCAAACATGTACACTAAGCCACTCAATTCTCAATTTTATTTTCTTAAGTTTGTGACTTGCTGTTTAAGTGGTATTTAACTTCACAACTAACAGGAATAAATTTGAGCCAGAAACTGATTTGTAGTCATATCCTTTGTGATTTTTGAAGTATGGTTCTATAGCTGCAGTAATACTTGGTGAACTGTTAGAAATGAAAACATTCAGGCTCCCACCCTGTCAATACTGGATCAGAGACTGCTGGTAGAAGTCAATATCTCCTTTAAAATGTTCTTGTGGTCAGGTTGCCAAGGGATATTCCAGGCTTACTAATTTACAGAAACATAATTGTGCTTGATTCTTGAATGTGTCTTACACTATGCCTGTCACAGTGAGAAACTGCCAAACAATGAAATAAAGAATGAAAGTATTTTCAACGTATTTGGGGAAAATAAATAAGGGTAGAAACTTAGCTCAGGAAGTGAAATATAGTTTTTGGTCTAACATTTGACAAAGACAGAAACACATCCTTTAAGAACATGTAAAATGCCTGATATCACAAATTTGACAAAATCATCTTTTACCTAGCAGATCCTGGTATAGTTATGGTATGTTAAAATGAAACATATAAGAAACAGAATCATTGCATTAAGAAGCTGAGGATTTGATGTGAAGTCTTCCTGTAATTGCTTATCTTTCTGTTATCAACAGAGAAAATACGGGATCATGAATTGAGTCTGAGGGCAGAGTACATAAAGGCTTTCCCCCTAGGCTTTCCCTTCTATGTGAATTCCAAAGACAGAGGAAAAGTTATAAGTTGAAGTAGAACTTGTAATAGCTTCCAATAAACATGCCTGTCCTCTCTTTTCTGAGGTGACTTCATGTAAAAACCTGTGACTGTTCCTTAGCTGTGGTGTCCATGAGACACTCGGGGTCCCAGAGTGCATTCAAACACTTACATATAGGCCCAGGACATATTGGCTGTGGCTAACTCAGGATTCTAATTCATGTTTATGGAAGCATTGCCATTTATAGTTTGGAAAATTTACACCAAACTTATATTTGGTACTTTTACCAAAACATCAGACAAAGCAGCACTTATTCTTAACCCTGTCTGTGCAGTTTACCAACATCAGTCATTTTCATGTTCAGCTTCTATTGTCTTGATTGTAAGAAACATTTATCTATCAGTGTAACCTACTTTTAGGTTACATTCCAGTTGATACTGGTGAGATCCTGTGAAAGGTTAAAGGTATTTCAAAGCGGTACAGCATGAAAATATAAAATAGACTGTAGTTATGCCAGGCCAACTATTGGACACTCTACGGTTTCTGATGACCCGTGCTCTAATGCTGGCAAGAGCTCCAGCCTCTCCACTCTGCTTGATATAAATCTCTAGTCTATACTTCTTATGAATTCCACACTTAGCTGCCTGAATCCAGCCCTTTTTATTACAAAATTTTATTTTTGAGGCAATGTCCTACTATCCAGTGGGAGGTGAACTAGAACTCATGGTCTTCCTGATTTGTTCTACCTTGCCTTATTCTTTTAAGTATATTTTGATATAATCTTTAAGAAATTCATATACTCCTACAATATATTTTGGCCATATCAACTTCTACTCTCCCATTCTTATTCTGCTACAAGTTCCTCTCAAATTTACTGATGTTTTGTTTTTCATTACCATTGAATCCAATTTATGCTTCTATGTATACATCACTGGAATATACTCAATCTACCTGGGGACACATACACCAAAAATACTGGCTTTCCCTCACCATCAGCCAATAGTTACTCAGCTGGGAAGATCATTTGGGCTATGAAACACACCCCCTTTCTATTTCATTCCTCCTTCTCTTTCATTCTCTCTTTTCTCTCATCTCACTTTGTATCTTTAATTATATTTTCTTGTCTTTAGTTTTTTTTTCCACATAGTTCTCATGTATCTAATGGGCAGGGCTGACAGTTCCTAAATAACCACGAATGATTTTGAACTTCTGATCTTCCTGTCTCCACCTTCTAAGTGTTGGGATTATAGATACACCCCCTTTTAAAAAAATGAATATTTTCTTTATTTACATTTCAAATATTATCCACTTACCTGGTTTCCCCTCTGAAAAAACCCTCCCTCTATTCCCCCCCCTCACCATCCCACCCACTCCCACTTCCTGGCCCTGGCATTTCCCTACACAGTGATATAGGGCCTTCATAGGATAAAGAGCCTCTCCTCACAATGAAGTATGACTTGGCCATCCTTTGCTGCATATGCAATGTGTGCTCTTTGGTTGGTGGATTAGCCCATGGGAACTCTGGGGGTACTAGGTAGTTTGCTACATCCACTCCCGTAGTGACTTGCTTGACTGGTTTAGGAACCTGGAAGCAGTCCTGAGCTGAAGAGTTTCATGGAAACTTAGTTTTCTGGAACCATGACATCACGAATAACGAATGCTCCAAACTTGTCCTTGTGAATGGATTTGTGTGCTCTCTTTCAGTATTGTTTTATTATAGGTGCGTGTGCATTTCTGCGTGCACACAAACACTTCAGACTTTGTTCGTACTGAAGGGCTTGGACATCATGAAAGAATAGGGCTGCGAAAGGAAAATGAATGATGCCCTGTCGATTCACGCTGATCAGAGCACTCCCGTTTAATAATCGGACTTTCTTAAATGCAAGGAAAAATTCCCAGCCTGCCCTTGAGTCCCTTTGAAGCTGCTGCAGCGGTCTGTAAGTGGAGATGAGTATCTGGTAGGCGGGTCTGAGTGATAGTGGGTGGTCTGAGCCATAGTGGGCAGAGACGACGTAGGTGGGTCCAAGGATCGAGGCGGTCTGACGATGCTTCATTCTGGGAGATCTGGGGAGGTATTTTCAGTAGCAATTCTGTGCACCTGTAGGGGGCGCAATATAATATTTAGAGGGAGAGTGATTAGTGGAGGTGGGAGACCCCAACAGGTGCATCCAAGCAATGACTTGCCAAATACCTAAGCAAAACTGAACTTTACTTCCTGGTCTTCACCAATGTCCTAGGTAGTCCTTGAGCTGACCCTGGGCTTGAAATTCAGTAAGAATGTTGCCTATTCAGAGACATTCAGAATTGCCTCTAGTATTGTAAGAGAGATAGTGAAAGAAATCAGGCATTACTATCTACTACATAGAGTTAGAAATCTCAGGGAAAGCTTAGCAAAGTAAGTTTAGAATTCTTATTATAGTTATGTATGGCATACTACATTACTTATTAGTAGAAAGTCCCCCCACACTATCACTTAGAATAAAGGCCAAGTTGCTCCCATATACAGGAACTTACAATAGTTTAGGAAGTAGATTGGGCTGTGGTTTTAGAGTATTGCATTATCCACGAGAAGATTAGCTAGGGCAGAACTCCCTAATTAGAACCATGACATGGGCATGAAAATCCTTGCCCAGGGAGTGTAAAGACCTCACACTTGGCTTGTAAGAATATAGCTGACCTTAGATAGAGCTGACTGTGTCTCAGTTGGTTTATTGCCCAGTTCCTGCCAGTCTTTGTGTTTGTATTCCTCTGTTTTGTGTAAGAGTCATTAAGCATCTGGTAACCTCATTGAACCTTGCCTATGTGTCACCTAACTTCTCTATTTTCTTCTGTATAAAAAGTTTGATGCTCGATTTGACAAATTATTCAGATACAGCACACTCCCTTCTGATCATATTTGTTTGTCATTTATTTCTCACCAACATCTTGCTCACCTGTATCCCTGTTCCCTGCAGATCGGAGACCCAATAGAGGTTCATCTGCAGCAGTAATTCATATTGTTGTTCCTCCTATGGGGCTTCAAACCCCTTTAGCTCCTTGGGTCCTTTCTCTAGCTCCTTCATTGAGGATCCTATGGCCAGTCCAATGAATGGCTGTGAGCATCCACTTCTGTATGTGTGAGGCACTGGCAGAGCCTCTCAAGAGAGAGCTATGTCAGGCTCCATTTAGCAAGTACTTGTTGGCATCCAAAACATTGTCTGGGTTTAGTGATTGTAAATGGTATTGATCCCCATGTGAGTCAGTTTCTAGATTGCCATCTCTTCAGTCTCTACTCCACACTCTGTCTCTGAAACTCCTTCCATGGGAGTTTTGTTTCACCCTTCTAAGATGGATAGAAATATCCAACTGTTGTCTTCCTTCTTCTTGAGTTTCATGTGGTTTCTGAATTTTATCTTGGTTATTCTGAGCTTGTGGGATTCTGGGCTAATATCTACTTATCAGTGAGTGCATATCATGTGCTCTTTTGTGATTAGGTTACCTCACTCTGGATGATATTCTCCAGACACATCTAGTTGCTTATGAATTCATTGTTTTTAATTGCTGAGTAGTACTGAGTAGAAAATTGTAGTACTACATTTTCTGTATCTATTCATCTGTTGAGGGATATCGGGGTTCTTTCCTGCTTCTGGCTATTATGAATAAGGCTTCTATAAAAATAGTTGAGGATGTGTCCTTAATACAAGTTGGAGCATCTTCTGGGTATATGCCCAGGATTGGTATTGCTGGGTCCTCAGGTAGTATTATGTCCAATTTTCTGAGGAACTGCCAAACTGATTTCCAGAGTGGTTGTACCAGCTTGCAATCCCACCAGCAATCCTCTTTCTCCACATCCTCAGCAGCATCTGCTGTCACCTGAATTTTTGATCTTAGCCATTCTGACTGGTGTGAGGTGGAATCTCAGGGTTGTTTTGATTTGCATTTCCCTGATGATTAAGGATGTTGAACATTTTTAAGTGCTTCTCAGCCATTCAGTATTCCTCAGTTGAGAATTCTTTGTTTAGTACTGTACCCCATTTTTAAACAGAATAATTTGTTTTTCTGGAGTCTAACTTCTTGAGTTCTTTGTATATATTAGATACTACCTCTCTTTCAGATGTAGGATTGGTGAAGATATTTTTCCAATCTGTTGGTGGCCTTTTTGTCTTGTTGACAGTGTCCTTTGCCTTACAGAACCTTTGCAATTTTATGAGGTCCTATTTGTCTATTCTTGATATTACATCACAAGCCATTGCTATTCTGTTCAGGAATTTTTCCTCTATGCCTATATGTTTGAGGCTTTTCCTAATTTTCTCCTCTATAAGTTTCAGTATACCTAGTTTTATGTGAAGGTCCTTTATCCATGTAGAATTGAGCTTTGTATAAGGAGATAATTATGGGTCGGCCTTTTTCCCACTGGATGTTTTTAGAACCTTTGTCAAAGATCAAGTGACCATAGGTTTGTGGGCTCATTCCTAGGTCTTCAATTCTATTCCACTGATCTACATGATTGTCACTATACCAATACCATGCAGTTTTTAATCACAATTGGTCTGTAGTGCAGCTTGAGGTCAGGGATGGTGATTTCACAAGAGGTAATTTTATTGTTGAGAACAGTTTTGCTATCCTGTGTTTTTCGTTATTTCACATGAATTTGGAAATGGCTCTTTTCAAATCTATGACGAATTGAGTTGAAAGTTTGAATGCATTGAATAGGTACATAACTTTTGGCAAGATAGCCATTTTTACTATATTAATCCTGCCAATTCATGAGAATGGGAGATATTTCCATCTTCTGAGCCCTTCTTCAATTTCTTTCTTCAGAGACTTGAAGTTCTTATTATCCAGATATTTCACTTACTTATTTAGTTTCACTTACTTATTTAGATTCACACCAAGATATTTTATATTATTTGTGACTACTGTGAAGGGTGTTGTTTCCCTAATGCCTTTTTTTATAAAAAAAAAAAAAAACAAATTTTTATTAGATATTTTCTTCATTTCCATTTCAAATATTATCCCAAAAGTCTCCTATACATTCCCTCAGCCCTGCTCCCCAACACACCCACCCCTGCTTCCTGGCCCTGGCATTCCCCTGTACTGGGGCACATAATCTTTGCAAGAGCAAGGCCTCTCCTCCCAGTGATGGCTCACTAGGCCATCTTCTGCTACATATGCAGCTAGAGACACGAGCTCTGGGGTTACTGGTAAGTTAATATTGTTGTTCCTCAAATAGGGTTGCAGACCCCTTCAGCTCCTTGGGTACTTGCTTTAGTTCCTCCCTTGGGATCCCTGTTTTCCACCAAATAGATGACTGTGAGCATCTACTTCTGTATTTGCCAGGCACTGGCATAGCCTCACAAGACAAAGCTATATCAGGGTCCTGTCAGCAAAATCTTTCTGGCATATGCAATAGTGTCTGTTTGGTTGCTGATTATGGGAGGCATCCCCAGTTGTGGTAGTCTCTGGATGGTCCTTCATTCCATCTCAGCCCCAAACTTTGTCTCTGTATCTCCTACCATGGGTATTTTGCTCTTCATTCTAAGGAGGAATGAAGTATCCACACTTTGGCCTTCCTTCTTCTTGAGTTTCATGTGTTTTGCAAATTGTATCTTGAGTATTGCTAAGTTTCTGGGCTAATATCCACTTATTAGTGAGTACATATTATGTAAGTTCTTTTGTCACTGGGTTACCTCACTCAGGATGATATCCTCCATATCCATCAATTTGCTTAAGAATTTCATAAATTCATTGTTTTTAAT
>NW_018393224.1:9074-12143 GCF_900095145.1 Mus pahari
GAGGTGGAATCTCAGGGTTGTTTTGATTTGCATTTCCCTGATGATTAAGAATGTTGAACATTTTTTCAGGTGCTTCTCAGCCCTTTGGTATTTCTCAGTTGAGAATTCTTTGTTTAGCTCTATATTCCATTTTTATTTTTTTACTTCATTTTTTCAATTTTTTATTAGATATTGTCTTCATTTACAATTCAAATGCTATCCTGAAAGTCCCCTATATCCTCCCCCTGCCCTGATCCCATAGCCACCCACTCCTACTTCTTGGCCCTGGCATTCCCCTGTACTGGGGAATATAAAGTTTGCTTGACCAAGGGGCCTCTCTTCCCTATGATAACCTACAAGGCCATCTTCTGCTACATATGCAGCTAGATAGAGGAACTCTGGGGATACTGGTTAGTTCATATTGTTGTTCTTCATATAGTGTTGCAGACCCCTTCAGCTCCTTGGGTACTTTCTTTAGCTCCTTCCTTGGGATCCCTGTGTTCCATCCAGAAGATGACTGTGAGCACCTACTTCTGTATTTGCCAGGCACTGGCATAGCCTCACATGAGACAGCTATATCAGGGTCCTTTTGGAAAAACCTTGCTGGCATGTGCAAAAGTGTGGAAGTCAGAGCAGAACTTACAGGGGTAGGAATTTATTCTGTCCTTCTACCATGCAGATCCTGGGGATTGAATGTGTCAGGCTTAGCAGTAATTTTTTACCTGTTGAGCCATTTTGACGGCCCCCAAGTTAGTGTCCTACTAAGAAGCAAAGAATGTCATTCTTTCATAGCATGAAATAATATATTTTGGACTTGACTAGTGAACCGGTGACTCATAGGGGGAGAGTAGTTCAGAGAATCATGAAATGCCTCAACAAGATTACCTCTACTGTGACTACTAATGTCACAAGTATTTAAATGAACATACTTGTTGAAGAAAAAAATTATTTCATGACTTGAGAAATGAGTTTTTAAGTTTTCAGGAAAAACTTGATGCTAAAAAATACTATTATAGATACATGTTTGGATTTGTGTATGTTTTTTGTGTAGTGTGTATATATTTTTAATATGTACAGATAAATAGACATGTATGAAGTATATTTGGGGGTAGGAAGGTTGGCAATTATAAACATAAACTCACCATTCTGTACATACTAGGCAAATTCTCTTATTACTGACTTACACATGGGTCAATATTTGGATATTTATATATTTATTTGTGAATATTTGTGTGTGTGTGTGTGTGTGTGTGTGTGTGTGCATGCACAAACTCAGTAAGAAGATGGAAAGATGATGGAAGATTTACCTTTCTTCAACCCTAAGGCAAACAAGTTAGTGTGTCTCAAATCCTCAATACTAGCTTGTTCCTTCATGCTCTGAGACCTTCAGTACCACCCCATCTTTTATCAAACATGCTATCAAAAGCATCACCTTTCTACCTAGGGCTAGTTGAAGTAGGAAAAGTGTTCTCTACTCAAGATCGCTATGCAATCCTTGTGGAACCTTTAATTCTCTATGTTATGTAAATGTTCACTTGGCTTCACATTACTTCTAGAGAAAAGGTATTTGGACCCCAAGCATACAATTTATCTTGTATTCTGCAACCATTCTGTGATGGACATCACTGTCCTCTGGATTTCCCACTTTATCATGGTTCAGGGCTGTCACTTTTATTTTGGCTTCCCTTCCTCCCTTAGTGATTCCATTATTTATTTATTTTATTTTATGTCCACAATGCAAAGGTAACAAGGGCTATGTTCTGAATAATTCCAAAGTATTCCTCTCCAAAGGAAATGACTGGAGAGAACATGCTGTCTGTGGTGTTGGAAAAGTTATTTGAGTTCTTAGTCTCATATTTAAAAAACAAACAAACATAGATTAGTTTAAATTATGTGTATATGTGGTTATCTATTGGTGTGTCTATTTCAATGAGTCAAATTTTCCATGGAAGACAATCCTCCATGGTATCAGAGTCCTTTGGAGCTTGATCTATGAGGTTGTGAGGCACCTAACATAGATGTTGAGAAGTGAGCTCAGGTTCTGGGAAGAGCAGTGAGTACTTTAAAATACTGAGTCATTATTTCTGCTGTATTACTCTCTCTTGTTTTTCTTTTAAATTTTTCTTTGTTTTTGTTTCTTTCAAATGAGACTGTTTGACTGGAGAGATATATATCTACATATCTATATATCAATATATAGATATATCGATATACATTTCAAATTAAATAAATATTATTATGCTTGAAGCCATAAGATTTTGCGATATAGTTTGTTAAAAACAGATATGTCAACAATCTTCCTGAGATAGTTGAGCAGGAAATTAAGCAGATGATGAGTTAAATTTCAAATATAACTGCTGAAATTATCCAGATCATGATCTTTGGCACCAGGCATAACTACTGAAATTATGTAAGTCATGAACTTTAAAACCAGACATAAGTGCTTAGACTTCAAGGGTGTTTCTGAAGCTAACACATGTCATGGTCAAGTAGTTAAAGCTCTCTGAGCATTAGAGATTACTTAAAACATAGAAGTTTTATAAAATTATTTACACCTGGACTCTTTTAAAAGTACATGTTATAACAGAAAACATTTTTAATTGTTTGTAATTCAAAGAAGTTTATTATATAGTCAGTAGTATATATACAATATTAAATTGTATAGAAAGGACACATATATGTATGTCTACTCATAACTCAGTTTTTAGAGATCAATGTATGTTTTCAGAGTCTCTTCTGCTATTAAATTCTTGTGATATGTGTATTTAAATAATCATAATCATTGTCACAGAATGAAGTTTTATATTTTTTTGTGTTAAAAGTTCAGTAACTCGGGCATCCGGTGCCTTTCCCTGCCCGAGGAGGGGTGTCTGCTCAGGAGCAATCTCCAGGCATGAACCAGAAGGTGAGCCATCTTTGCTTCAGTACACTGCCAGGGAGAGGGCGGAATGGAGAAGTGTTACAGCTTCTGGGAAGGATCCCCTGTCTACTTCTGGTCATCCAGTGCCTTTCCCTGCCCAAGGAGGGGTGTCTGGCCAGGAGCAGTCTCTGGGCCTGAACCGGAATCCCGCAACTTTACCGCCTGAGGGG
>NW_018393225.1:0-2080 GCF_900095145.1 Mus pahari
CCTCCAGATACATCCATTTGCCTATGAATTTCATAAATTCATTGTTTTTAATAGGTGAGTAGTACTCCATTGTGTAAATGTACCACATTTTCTGTATCCATTAGTAGGCCATCATTGGGAAGAGAGGTCCCTTCTTCATCTTACAAACTTTATATGCCCCAGTACAGGGGAACGCCAAGGGCAAGAAGTGGGAGTGGGTGGGTAGGGGAGCAGGGTGGGGGAAGAGTATTGGGGACTTTCGGGATAGCATTTGTAATGTAAATGAAGAAAATATCTAACAAAAAAATTTTAAAAAATGCAAACATCCCCAATTCTGTGGATGCTACAGGGTGGAAAATACACTGGGTGTCTTAGTTAGGGTTTTACTGCTGTGACCAGACACCATGACCAAGGCAACTGTTATAAAAACAAACAAACAAATAAACAAACAAACAAAAAACCCAACATTTAATTGGGGCTGACTTACAGTCTCAGATATCATCAAGGTGGGAGCATGGCAGTATCCAGGCAGGCATGGCACAAGCAGAGCTGAGAGTTCTACATCTTCATCCAAAGGCTGCTAGTGGAAGATGGACTTCCAGGCACCTAGGGTGAGAGTGTTAAGCCAACACCCACCGTGACACACCTACTACAACCAGGTCACAACTCCAAATGGTGCCACTCCCTGGTCCAGGAATTTACACACCATCACACTGGGTATGGGGAACCACTCACTCAGCTCTTCCAAATTCAAACTTTCCTTCTCAACTACTCTCCGGTGAATATTGAGAACCAGATTCTCTCTCTCCTGGCCTGGCTTGAACTGCCTTGGCTTATTAATTTATTTTCTGTTTTAAGAACCTTATTAGAAGCTATCATCCAATGATGACCTAGGCAGATGTGAGTAATTTTAATTGCCAACTTGACTGGATCTAGAATACCCTCTGGAAGAATGTTTCCAGAGAGCATTAAATACAAGTGAAATACCCTCCAATTCTGGGAGGTAGCAGCTCATGGGCTGAGGCCCCAGATTGAATACAAGGGGAAAGGGGTGGGATGGGAGGCTCCTGTGCACCTGCATTCCCTTCAGCTCCCTTCTGATCTTTGGACAAATGATAAAGCTGCCATGGTCCAGGGTTCTGCCCGCCCACCTGCCTGCCTGCCCAACTGCCCACTCGCCCGTCTGCCAGCCTGTCTGCCCGCCTGCCCGCCCGCCCGCCCGCCTGTCCGCCTGTCTGCCTGCTTGCCCGATTTCCTGTGATGGACTATTATCTCTCAACTAGGAATCAAAACAAACTTCTCTTCTCTTAATTTGCTTCTCCCAAGTATTTCATCTCAGGACAATATAATAGTCTGACCTCTGGGAAACGGGGTTCCACCAGGCTTGAACTATCTGCATACCCAGCAACTGTTGGCAACTTTGAGCTCCTACCTACCTTCCCTTAAACAGTAGAACTGTCTTCTGTTTATTTGTTTGGTTGGTTTTGTTTTGTTTTACCTGAGTGACTCCTTGATAATACTGTTTTTATCCAAATATGTGTAAGGCCTACAGTTAACCTGTAAGACCAACCCATCCCAAAGAAGAAGTAAGTGCCTAGACTGCTGGGAGTTGAGAGTCCACAATGGTGGGGCTTGTCACACCAGCAGCAGACACCCAGAGCAGGAAGCTGGGAGATCACATCTTCAACTGCAAGCATAAAGCTGAGAGAGGGATCTGGAAGTAAGGCAAGGCTGTATAATCTCAAAACCCTTCCCACCATCACTTACTTTCTCCTGCAAGACTCTACCATTTACACCTTCCCACTTGAATCATCGAGTGTTCAAATACTCAAACCTATGGGAGACATGTCTCGTTCAATCAAGCACAATCCATTATTTGACTTCTTATTCTTGTGTATAATAGAGCTCACATAAGGCATAATCAGATGCATTATAGAAAATGATGTGCAGTAGAGAAAAACTTATGTAACCTGTCAATCACATAGAGAACCAACCAAGCTACACCTCGGACAATCAGCTTCTCCCCATAAAGAGACACCACCACCCACCACCCACCACCCACCACCCACCACCCACCACCCACCACCACCCACCACCCACC
>NW_018393225.1:3415-6027 GCF_900095145.1 Mus pahari
CACCACCCACCACCCACCACCCACCACCACCAGCACCCCTGAGCTTGGTGTTTGCTTCCAAGTTGCTTCTCTACTTAGAAATAGCTCTGCTTTTGAATGTCGCCACATTTCCATCTGTGAGTGCTTTCTCATCCTTTGAATAACCTGGAAACACTCAGCCCAGGCAACAACTCCAGTAGCCTTCATAACAGGGGTGGGCAGGCACTCAGTGCCTAGTGTGACCTGGAAAGTCACCAATATCTCCTACTATGTAAAACTCCTTCAGTTTTAAATCCCCTTTCTGTTATTTTAATGTTGGGAGATGGGTACCCTTGCTGTTCCATCTTGAATCAAGAGTTCCTTTATATTGTTTTGGAATGCTTTGTTGTTACAAAAAAAGAAAATGTCCCTGAAAAGCATGTCTCTATTACTTAGAGCAATAATCTAAAATTCAGCACCTCCCAGTTCTTCTAGGAGATGAAATGAGGGCAGAACAGAATGATCATTTGCTGGCACTCTCCAGGATTTGGTGTCTGTCATTAACCTCAGCCACTGCCTTCATTTATTAACAGAGGAGCAAAGTGAGTCTCTGGAAGGAATGTCACATGTGCAACACATTTAGCTCTTCATTTTCTTCTCAGGCATATCTGTTAGCCTCTGTGAAGCAAGCAACTGGACCATGTAATGGGTATGTGTACCAAAATGTACAGAATATGTGCTCTCTCTGAGACTAAAGGTCTATACTCCACAGCCTCACAAAGGAAAGTAAATGGAAGTAGTCACCATCCTGAGGATACACCTTGTGGAATCAAATGCAGTCTTTTCATTGACTCCCCCAAATCTCCTGTTCTGAATGAGTTATAAATTCCAGAATGTTGATTTCCCTAAAGTAAAGTAACCCATATTCTCTGTAGCTGAGATTTAATTCCAGCCCTCAAAATCCAAAGTGCATGCCACTTCCTCATGTTCGGGGAGCCCTGTGACACACATTCATGCCCTTTTTGTGTGTAGATCTGCCTTAGGCTTAAATCAAACTTGGAGCTCAACTGGTTCATTAAATGTGTTTTCTTCAAGTTTTATAATTGGTAGCTCATAAGAATGTTGGAGTCTAGGCAGTTTAGGGAAGTGTGCTTGTCATACCAGTTATCTGCATCAAAGCAGCAAAATAGAAATGATTCTGACCATTGTCAAACATCTTTCTGGAAACAGACAATGGGGAAAATATTAAGACTGTCATTTATTCCTATGCCCATTTGCCTGATAGCAAACATGATTGACAGAACTCCCATACAACACAGGCAGGCCAGGGCAGGAAACTTTCCCATTAGTTGAATATCAACCCTGGGACACCACTGTTAGATTCCACAAGATCATTTCTACTGAGGACTACTTTGGAACATAACTCTGATGAAATATTGTATTTTATGAATTAAATTGGTGCAGTTTATACTTGAAATATTTTACAATTGATCAATAATCCTGTATAGCCTTGAAGGTTCCACCTTTCTTACAATTAGTATTATAAATATAATTGCTGCAATTTGTCTAAATGGCTTTTAAATTCCAGAGGAAAATAGAAAATTTCTAGAACAGGATATTGGTTCTTGGTTTGAGTAGGCCAGAAATTTGCCTCAAAATTCTAAAAGACACCCCCCACCTCACCCCCGCTCCCTCTGCCAGTGAGTGTCAGTGATGGTGACAGAGGTCTCAGATATGCTGACAATACATGCAGTGCAATTGGAAGTCATTAAGAGTTTCCTACTTTTGTCCTTTACTAAGAAAGTTAGGACCTGGTAAGGACTCCACATATCAAAAGCCATCAAAATAGTATCAACTCTGCTAGAAATTGTTGGACCCGGCAGAGGAGATTTCCAGCCATTTCCTTTCATATGTTCCAAGACAAAAACACAAGGAGCACCTATGCAGTTGGTAAGTCATAAAAGACACAGAGGAACACAATCATTTCAAGGTTTCTTCAGGACATTTAAGGTTGAAATGAGAAGAGACAATTGACACCATCACAGAGCTACATTACAGTGCTGTGTTTCAGTGCTGTGTTTCAATGCTGTGTTACATTGTTGTGTTACATTGTTGTGTTACAGTGCTGTGTTACAGTGCTGTGTTTCAGTGCTGTGTTTCAGTGCTGTGTTTCAATGCTGTGTTACATTGTTGTGTTACATTGTTGTATTACAGTGCTGTGTTACAGTGCTGTGTTACAGTACTATGTTACAGTGCTATGTTACAGTGCTGTGTTACAGTGCTGTGTTACAGTGCTGCCTTACAGTTCTAGGACTGACTGTCCACAATTCTCTAGCCCTATGCTACATCACTCCAGGCCCAAACAAAGATAAGTTAGCTATATGTTCCCGGCAACAGGTGTACCAAAGATTGTAGGTTTTCCAACCAACTAGTTCATAAAAGCTAACAAGTTGTTCGTCACAATGAAAGATCCTCTTCTCTCTGTTGCCACCTATCTCTCTTCTAGTTAATTTTTTGTTATTTGAGGATCTTGCATTAAAACCTTTGTTTGAGGCTCCAGTGCACTGCCGGGGAGAGCGGACTGCTGAGGAGGAACCCGGGTCTGGTCCCGGTCATCCAGCGCCTGTCCCACCCAAGGAGGGGTGTTCGCCTGG
>NW_018393226.1:0-6163 GCF_900095145.1 Mus pahari
TAACAAATTTTAATAAGATGGGCGGAGATGTTGGTGCCTCCCACCCCCACTAACCACTCCTACTCCAGCAGGAATACCAGAGTGCTGCCCACCGCCATCGCCGGACCGCCCACAGTCGCCGGACTGCCCACCATTGCGACACCTGCCCGCCACTGCCAGGACTGCCCATCGAGAGAATGCTGAGGCAACTTCAAAGGACTCAGGGGTATGCTGGGAACTCTTCTTTGTACTTAAGTCAGTCCGGACAATAAAGATTTGGGCTTTGATCAGACACTTTGTCAAGGCGCCATATTTCCTTTTGCAGCCCTGTTCTTTCTCAGGAGTTCCCGTCCTCCAGTTCGGATCCACAGTGGTTCTGCAGGCAGAGCCCTACAGTTACCTCTATTGAGTCCTAGTAGTCTCTCAGCTCTCAGAGCTCCAGTACTTTATAGAGGACACAAACACTTCCCTACACTTGGCACTGCATATTTCAATTTATTCTCCAGGTTCTCTGGACGTATTTCCAGCACCCCTCCACAAACACTGGAGTTAGTTCCATTTCCTTTAAGTGCCCCCCTCTCTGTGTGTCCTGTGATAAATTGTTTCCCCCTTCTAAATAGGATGAAAGCACTATCACTTTATCCTTACTGCAAATTAAACTTAAAGAGTGTGGAGTGTATCTTGCCTATTCTGTACTTTATGATAAATATCTTCTTATCCATGAGTGCATACCATGCATGTCTCTTTGGGGACTGGGTTACTTCACTCAGGTTGATATTCCAATGTTCCAACTCATTGCCTACAAATTCATGATATCCTCATTTACAATAGATGAACAGTGTAACATTATATAAATGAAGCACATTTTCTCTAAAATTTCTTTGATTGAGGGATGTCTGAATGATAATAGGTGCTTCAGAACCAATATTATCTTTCTCAGTTACAATCTATAATACATGTGTTCAGAGAGAATTTTTTCCTTAACTCTTTCATATGATTTATCTCTGGCCTTAAAATATTACAAAGCATATAGGGATGATGGTGCACTCTCTCAGGTTTACATGGAATGCCAACATTTTGAAGACCTCAACAGCCTCCATGTCTATGCCCTGAGTGCTTTGGTGGACATTCAGGAATATACCTTTCTGAGTGCAGAGCCCCACTGTGCTCAAAGTCAAGAAATTGGCTTAATTGAATATGTCAGTGAGTTTCCCAGTCAAGAGTGTCACAGTGTAGGTCAATGAGACAAGGTAGACCTAGTAATACAAGAGAGAGTAAAGTAGAGTAAACTGTGTGCAAATAATGATGTGGGCCTGCTATATTTGTATATCATTATTAGCAGAGAGAATAGAAATCCCCAGTGAGATTGCATAGACAATTATGATGCGGGAACAAATGAGAATGATAGAGTTGGCTACACCTAGAACCAGTGTGTACCTCATTTTTCATCCATTTGCTATGACTTTGAAAGCCACATACTAATTTTTTTGACCAGCACAATGCAAACAACCGAAAATTTAACTCAAAATAAGATTTATTGCAGTCTCAAACAGTCCGACTTTCAATAGCCAATTAAAAACAAGGAACAAAAAAATAAACTTTTATGTACATGAGGACAAAATAGTTTAACTAACAGCTAGATTTCACAGATTGCTTGTAGTGAACAAAAAGACAGAGAACCATTGTGAATGCAGATTAACACAGGGATATTAAGTCAAAACCATTTCCAAAGCGTCTTCACGTGTAAGAAATGCTAATTTTGTGAATGCAAGTTTGATCTCTATGTTGGCATACTTGTCCATTGTGAATTCACACACTAGTAGTCCACATGTGATGTAGAAAGGAAAATATTACTAGTGCACATTCAGAATTTTTATTTGCAATTCATGTTAGTTAAGTGTGTTGAAGAAGCATATATTTATATATATATATATATATATATATATATATATATATTACATAATCACTCACATATATGTATGTTTATATGTAAATATATGTATATAGATGTCATATATAATCATATGCACATCATAAACATATACAGATAACCATGTGTTAGACAAATATGCCATAGAAGGACAATGGTCCACAGCAAGAATACAGTTTCATAATGCTCTACAAACTTACACAAAATCAATTATATCTCACATTTTCCTCTATTCCGCTGTGTTTTGATGAGGAGATCTTTCATTATGTTTCAGAAATAAAGATTTTAGTACATTATCATTGTCCTCTTGAATTGTCATGGACTATTAAACTCACAGGAGCTAGTGTCATGTTTAATGTATTTCAATATTGCAATTTATGTACATTCAATTTCTCCTAAATTATTTGTCATTTATTTATGAATGCTGTCCCCAGGAAAATTCAAAACTCTGTATTTTAGTGTGGCAAGGTAAGGAATAGTTTTCACACAATGAATTAACCTGCCTGAATACACTGACATAGAAAATATTACAAAATGGTATCTAAAAGGAGTGTGTTTGCGTGTGTGTGTGTTTCTGTATGTGTATGTAAATGTCATAAACGTGCTCAAAATTGGGGAGTTTTTTTGTCTATATATGTTCAGATGGAATATAAGTGGGAGAGATCAATGTTGTAATATTATAATATTAATCTGTGAAAATTACAAAAGTAGAAATAATATGCACACAGTTGTATCCTCACCTGACATTAGGGACACTGGACTTTTGTGAATTTTTAATAAGTAACTAACTCTATTGTTGACTGTTGAAACGTCTGTTCCATTTTTTCTTTATTTTTCTCTTGCTTATTTTGTTTATTTTCATTTCAAATGTAATCCTCCTGCTAGATTTCTCCTGTGAACACCCCCATTACTCTCCCTCACCTGAATCCATGCTGGAGCTCCAACACTCATTCACACACTCAATTTTTTATTAGAAAAGTCTTCATCCTGATTCTATTGGATTTAGCATTAGTCATCTACCTTTCATTTACAAATTGCCTTCTCTGTGAGACCTACAGTTTAGTGAAGATAATATTGGTCAATTACCATGTCAAGAAAAAGAGCAACAAGCAAGCCAGAGTGGTCAAACTGAATGATTGTGTTCAGCAATCTTACCCCATTCATTAGGTATAATGCCCACTGTCACAAGTGTAAGAAGTGTTCCAAAAGACCAAAAAAGAAGCTGAAAGAGTCAGATGCAGATATTTGCACCCAATACAATGGACTGAAGCAGCTGGCACCTGTTGTTGAAATGGGGAAGGCTGAAAGATGCTGAAGAGGTGGGCAGCCCTGTAGGAGGACCTGCAGTCTTAATTAACCTGGATCCCTGAAATGTCTGAAACACTGGACCACCAAACAGACAGCATACACAATCTGACATGAGGCTCCCAACACACATACAGCAGAGGACTTCCAGGCCCATGTTCTATCTGAGATGATGCACCTAACCCTCAAGAGAATGGAGACCCCAGGAGTTTAGAGATGAGGTGGAGTGGAAGTGAGGGGTGGGGACATTTTTGTGGAGACAGTGAGATGAGAGGAGGTTTGGGATGTGAAATAATTGGAGGGTGTAAGGGGTGTGAAAAGAAATCTGGAATGTAAAATAAATAAATAAAAAGAGATATAAAAAGAGACAGGTTATTGCAATTGCACTGTATCTTGGAATATTTACAGAGAGTGATGCTGTGATTCCAGAGCTTTATTTTCTTTTTTTCTATAAAAATGTATTAGCAAGTATTAGTTAAGATTTTAAGGGCCTGGGAATTTTGTGTCATCTGTGAAGAGAATGGTATGACCATCCTACTATCTGAGTTTTGTTCCTCTATCCATGTCAGCTTTTTCACAGCTATCTCTGTGTCCTAAATCAAGGGTCTCTGGATGCCTCTCACTTGCATTTTTCACTTGTATACACATACAAGTATTTGTATACCTACTGTAACCACATACAGCTAAGTAAACACTAAAAATGATTTTTGTTAATATTTTGTATTTATTTTTCTACATAGGATTGATTCTTATTTTTTATTAGAAATAATTTTATACCACATTGAATAATATTTTGGGTATGTATTATGTGAGAATGTATAGATTTCACAAAACATATTGTAGGGTTATATAATCTCATGTTATTTTATAGTCTTGGGAATGGACTCTGTTCATCACATTTAGTGTTAAGAAATTTAAATGGTTAGCTATAAAATGGTAGTAAGTGTACTTAAAAGACAAAGGTTTCCTTATAAATGATGACAGGCTAAAAGTCCCAGTCTCCCATTTATATGTAGCCAACAATAAAAAAAATCCTTTGAGTATTATTTGAAAAGTAGTTAACAACACAATTTGAGTGATTGTGTCTAANTGTGCAATAATATTTTAACAATTTGCATGCAGCACAATAAACTGGGTATGTATAAAGTATGAAATATGAGTCCTCACATTCTGTACATCATCTATCAAAAATTATCCAGAAATTTGTAAATATCAAATCAAGTGAATTTTTGAAATGAGTGTGTCTAGATCATTAATAAAGTCTTCGGCCCCTTCCTTATCGTTTTTTCTTTTAATGTTACATGTATTCATTTGTCCACTTCATTAATCTAACAGAGGTCTTGAACCTAGATTTCCGGCATCCAACTAGAGCAGTTCAATTGAATTTTGCAATTTTCTGTTCTTCCTTGGTTCCTACTCTTATATGGTGACCAGAAAATATATACAGACAAATGCTTAAATATGAAAAATATGTAAATATCATTAAAATTCAAGATTGTAATATAGTATAAATGTAATATTAGAGGAGATCAGTTATTATAATAAATTTGTGTAGAATTGCCATACACTGTAGTTTGAATATCAATATTTTCTTTGCAAAAATAACATCTTCCATGTATATTCAATGAGTAACATATGGATGTTAATGCAGAATGTCCCTTAAAGGGACATTGTCAAAGATCATATTTCTATGAAGACTAACTTAGGGAAGCAAGGACCTCAATCAGAACTGGAAACTGAGGCCAGTCTCTGAGAAAATTATGTCCATGCCAATGTCAGTCTGTTTACCTATCCTTTCAATAAATAAATGATAATAGCATGTTATATTATATTCAAGCTTATTTTATTCTATTTTTTCATTCTTTAATCTTATTTTTATAGTAGAGTAGTGATCCTACTCCTAGTCTGCCCCTTGATTCTTCAGCATTGCCTATCTACTCTCACATCTCCAATAGGGAATCCAAACCTCCCAACCCCCAGACCTTCCCAATCCGTGTGACCTCAAGTTTGGTAGGGTTAGGTATGTATTTTCCCACTGAGGCCAGTCCAGGAAGTCCTATTCTGTATATGTTTCAGGAACCTCAAATAAGCTGCTGTATGTTGCCTTGTTAGTGGCATAGTGTTTCAGCGATCTTGGTTGTCCAGGGTAGTTGAGACTGCTGTTCATCCTATGGGTCACCCTCCTCATCAACTTCTTCCATCAGTCCCCTAATTAAACTACAGGGTTCCCCAGCTTCTGTCAAATGTTGAATATAACATTTTTGTATTTGACAGCAGAAAAGGAATATATTTACCTTAGACTATAGGAGAAAATATTGAAGAAAAGCTGAAAAAAATCAGACAGTATTCAGTCATGTATATGCTCCTATTGGAAATAAGAAAATATGATCTGATATCATTTTTGTTGATTATTTAGGTCGTGGGTTTCTCTGATTTGAATAATGATTTCTATTTGCAGCCATGTCTGTCCTGGGACTTACTTTCTATACAAGGTAGTAGATTCAATTGCATAGCCCAATTTTATTGAAAGATGCCAGGAGAGAAATCTCCATGAAAGCAAAAATGATGAATAAAATTTGAATAATTATTTGAGAAATTTATTTCCTCCAGAGGGGGAAAAAAGTAAGTAAATGAGGAAAGATTTTATGGAGAATGAACACAAGATTGGTAAATATATTTATAGACATCACTAGAGGAAGCAGTGAGAATGATTCCAAAACTAGATCCATGCATGCACTGTAACCCAAGTTGCAGTTATGTACCAATTTATCATTTAACATAATTTCTGAACTATGTGTTCAGACATATGATTTCTCCCTGACCCGTTGGATAGAATTTCTGTCTGGTTAGGGGAGCAGGGGCGGAGGGTGTAGGGAACTTTCGGTGTAGCATTTGAAATGTAAATANAGAAAATAATAATAAATTAAAAACAATTAAAAAAAGAATTTT
>NW_018393227.1:0-1729 GCF_900095145.1 Mus pahari
CTAGATCCTTGGACTTCCATCCACAGCTACTACTGAACCATTGTTGGGATTTGGACTGCAGACTGTAAGTCATCAATAAATTCCTTTACTATATAGAGCATATCCGTAAGTTCTGTGACTCTAGAGAACCCTGACTAATACCGACTGAAATATCCAAACTTCAGGCTTTGTTCTATTTCAGCTTCACTTGGTCTGTGATTGTATCTTGGGAATTCCAAGCTTCTGGGCTAATATCTACTAATCAGTAAGTGCATAGCATGTGTGTACATTTATGAATGGGTGACCTCACTCAGGATGATACTTTACAGTTCCACCCATTTGCCTTAAAATTTCATGAACTTATTGTTCTTTTTTTAAAGATTTATTTATTATTAAAAATAAGTACACTATAGTTGTCTTCAGACACACCAGATGGGGACATCAGATCTCATTATTGGTGGTTATGAGCCACCATGTGTTTGCTGGGATTTGAATTCAGGACCTTCAGAAGAATAGTCAGTGATCTTACCCAATGAGCCTTCTCACCAGCCCGAAATTATTGTTCTGAATAGATGGGTAGTAATCCATTCTGTAAATGAACCACATTTTCTGTATCCATTCCTCTGTTGAGGGACAGCTGGGTTCTTTCCAACTCCTGGCTATTATAAATAAGGATGTGATGTACATAGTGGAGCATGTGTCCTTACTACATACTGGAGCATCTTCTGGGTATATGTCTAAGAGTGGTGAGTGGTATTAGTGGGTCCTCAGGTAGTATTATCTCCAATTTTCTGAGGAACTGCAAAACTGATTTCCAGATTGGTTTTACCAGCTTGCAATCCCCCAGCAATGGAGAAGTGTTCCTCTTTCTCCACATCCTCTCTAGCATCAGCTACCCACTGAATTTTTTATCTTTTCCATTCTGACTGGTGTGAGGTGGAATCTCAGGGTTGTTTTGATTGGCATTTACCTGATGACTAAGGATGTTGAACATTTCTTTAGGTTCTTCTCAGCCATATGGTATTCCTCTGTTGTGAATTTTTATTTTTTTTCTCTGTACCCCATTTTTAAACAGGGTTCTCTGGAGTCTAACTTCTTGAGTTCTTTGTATAGATTGGATATTAGCCCTCTACAGGATGTAGGATTGGTAAAGATCTTTTACCAACCTCTTGGTTGTTTTTGTTTGTTTGTTTGTTTTATTGACAGTATCCTTTGCTTTACAAAAGCTTTGCAATTTTATGAGGTCCCGTTTTTTTGATCCATGATCTAACAGTACAAGCCACTGGTGTTTTGTTCAGGAAGTTTTCCTCTGTGGCCATATATTCCAGGCTCTTCCCCACTTTCTCCCCTATAAGTTTCAGTGTATCTGGTTTTATGTGGAGGTCCTTAATACTCTTGGACTTGAGCTTTGTACAAGGAGATAAGAATGGATCGATTTGCACTCTACTTGCTAACTGCCAGTAGAGCCACCCATCCTTGAAAATACTGTCTTTTTTCCACTAGTTGGTTTAAGCTCCTTTGTCAAACATCAAGTGAACATAGGCTTGTGGTTTCTTTTCTGGGTCTTCAATTCTATTCCCTTGATCTACCTGCCTGTCACTGTACCAATACCATGCAGATTTTATTTTATTTTTTTAACCACAATTGCTCTGTAGTACAGCTTGAGGTTAGGGATGTTATTTCCACAAAAAGTGCATTTATTGTTGAGAATAGTTTTTTGCTATTTTAGGTTTTTTCTTTTTTTTTTTTT
>NW_018393227.1:1974-4588 GCF_900095145.1 Mus pahari
CCATCTTCTGATTTGTTCTTTGATTTCTTTCTTTAGAGACTTGAAGTTCTTGTCATACAGATCTTTCACTTCCTTAGTTAGAGTCACACCAAGGTGTTTTATATTATTTGTGACTATNGTGAAGGGTGTTTTTTCCCTAATTTCTTTCTCAGCCTGTTTATCCTTTGTGTAGAGGAAGGCCACTGATTTGTTTGAGTTAATTTTAAATCCAGCTACTTTGCTGAAATTGTTTATCAGGTTTAGTAGTTCTCTGGTGGAATTTTTGGAGTCAATAATGTATGCTCTCATATCATTTGCAAATAATGATAGTTTGACTTCTTCCTTTCCAATTTGTATCCCTTTGACCTCCTGTGCTTGTATAATTCGGACTTCAAGTACGATATTGAATAGGTAGGGAGAGTGTGCACAGCCTTGTCTAGTTCATGACTTTAGTGCCATTTTTTTTTCAAGTTTCTCTCCATTTAGGTTAATGTTGGCTACTGGTTTTCTATATATTACTGTTACTATATTAAGGTATGTGCCTTGAATTCCTGATATTTCTAAGACTTTTCTCATGTTGGATTTTGTCAAATGCTTTCTCAGCATCTAATGAGATGATCATATATCTTTTTTCTTTGAGTTTGTTTATGTAGTAGTTTATATTGATGTATTCATATGTGTTGAACCATCCCTGCATCCCTGGGATGAAGCCTACTTGATTGTGATGAATGATCCATTTGATGTGGTTTTGGATTCAGTTAGCAAGAATTTTTTTTTTTTTTAGCAAGAATTTTATTGAGTATTTTTACATCGATATTCAAAAGGGAAATTGGTCTAAAGTTCTCTTTCTTTGTTAGGTCTATTTGCTTTTGGTATCAGAGCAATTGTGACTTCATTGAATGAATTAGGTAGCATTATTTATGTTTCTATTTTGTTCAATAGTTTGAAGAGTACTATTATTAGGTCCTTTTAGAAGGTCTGATAGAATTCTGCACTAAACCCATCTGGTTCTGCTCTTTTTGTGGTTGGGTGTCATTTAGTGACTGCTTCTACTTCTTAATGATTTATGTGCTTGTTTAGATGGTTTATCTGATCCTGCTTTAACTTTTGTATTTGATATCTGTCTAGAAAATTATCCATTTTATCCAGTTGTGCCAGTTGTGCTGAGTAGAGGCTTTTGTAGTAGGATCTGATAATTTTTTGAGTTCTCTCGGTTTCTGTTTATATATCTCCCTTTTCATTTCTGAATTTGGTAATTTGGATCCTGTCTCTGTGCCCTCTGGTTAGTCTGTCTAACACTTTATGTATCTTGTTGCTTTTCTCAAAGAAAAAGCTCCCGGTTTTGTTGATTCTTTCTATAGTTCTGTTTGTTTTGACTTGGTTGGTTTCAGCCCTGAGTTTGATTATTTCCTGTCTACCCAAATCTAGTGATTCTTTGGTTCTTTTAGTTCTAGAGCTTTCAGGTGTGCTGTTAAGCTGCTAGTGTATGCTCTCTCCAGTTTCTTTTTGGAGATATTCAGAGCTATAAATTTTCCTCTGAGCACTGCTTTTATTTTGTCCCATAAGTTTGGATATGATGTGCCTTCATTCTCAATAAATTCTAAAACGTCTTTTATTTCTTCCTTGACCAAGTTATCACTGAGGTATCATAGAGCATTGTTCTCCTTCCATGTGTATGTTTGCTTTCTGTTGTTTTTGTTGCTATTGAAGACCAACCTTGTTCAGTAGTGATCTGATAGAAGCATGGGATTATTTCAATCTTCCCTGTTTGCAGGTCTGTGTTGTGGCCAAGAACATGGTCTGTTCTGGAGAAAAGACCATGAGGTGCAAGCAAGAAGGCATAGTCTTTTGATTTAGGATGAAATGTTCTATAGATTTCTGTTAAATCCATTTGGACCATGAGTTCTGTTAGTTTCATTGGGTCTCTGTTTAGTTGCTTGTGTTTCCCTGATCTGTCCAGTGATGAGAGTTGGGTGTTGAAGTCCCCCACAACTATTGTTTGAGGAGCAATGTGTGCTTTTAGCTTCAGTAAAGTTTCCTGTATGAATGTGGGTACCCTTGCATTTGGAGCATAGATGTTCAATATTGAGAGTCCTTCTTGGTAGATTTTTCCTTTGATGAGTATGAAGTGTCTTTCCTGATATTTTTGATGACTTTTAACTAAATGTTGATTTTATCAGATATTAGAATGGCTCCTCCAGCTTGGTTCTTAGGACCATTTGCTTAGAAAACTGTCTTCCAGCCCTTAACTCTGAGGTAGTGTCTGTCTTTGACATGGACATTTGTTTCCTATATGCAATAAAACGCTGGATCCTCTAGGTATCCAGTCTGTTATTCTATGTCTCTGTAGTATGAAATTGAATACATTGGTGTTAAGTGATATTAAGGAATAGTGATTTTTTTTTTTGCTTCCTGTTATTGTTGATGTTATTTTAAGATTTGTGTGGTTATCTTCTTTTAGGTTTGTTGAAAGATTACTTTCTTGCTTTTTCTAGGGTGTAATTTCCTTTCCTGCGTTGGAGTTTTTCATCTATTAACCTTTGAAGGACTGGCTTTGTGGAGAGATACTGTGTACATTTGATTTTGTCATGCAATATCTTGGTTTCTTCATCTACAGTAATTGAGAGGTTTTCTG
>NW_018393227.1:5268-6357 GCF_900095145.1 Mus pahari
GAGAGAGAGAGAGAGAGAGAGAGAGAGAGAGAGAGAGAGAGAGAGACAGAGACAGAGACAGAGACAGAGACAGAGACAGAGACAGAGAGAAAGAGCCTTACATGGGTTTTAAAAGAGAAAAGAAAAAGAAAATGAAGCAAAGAAGGAATCCACCATTGTCTTCCAGGCCCAGTAGCCAACCCTCAGTCTAGGCATCACAGACCAGCTCTGGGTCCCTTTCTTGTGCAGATTTGCTCAGTTGTTAGCTGATGCCCATCCTTTCCTGATAAGCAACCAGCTGGGAGTCCAACTCCTGCAGACAGCTGCTGCTGCTGCCTCTCCCTCTTCCCTGGCTGCCTCCAAGTGTCCCTCTCCTGTTGCCTCCACCACCAAAGCCTCCAGAGCCAGGGTTTCTTGTCATGCCACCCTTGTTTCTGCTTTGTGGAGATCTTCATTATGTATGAATCTGTGAGGTGACAAGCTGGATGTTCATAGGGCAGCCATCCAAAGGGATGCCACTGTACTGTCTCATACCCTTCAGGGCATCTGCTTTCCTTTCAAAGTGCACATGTGCTGTCCCTAAACTTCGTCCAGAGCGATCATAGTGCACAGCAGATTTTTTTTTCAAGGTTCCAAATTCAGCAAAGAGTTGCTGAATATCAGCATCTGACACTCCGAAGTGCAGGTTTGACAGGAGCAGCTTCCCACCAGTATCCATGTGGTTTCCACCCCTGAAGCCGCCATCGAATAGGTCATGCTGCCATTTGTCTGGAAGTTGTTTTGGTCTGCGGTATGGTGCCAGCCTGTTCCTGCTGCCAGGGGTGATGGCAAGCGGGTACCTCCTAGGCTCAGCGCCTTGATTCACCCAGGAGTCAGGTCTGCTGTGATGTCGTTGCTGGATCTTGCTCAGCCTAATGATGTCTTCCAGAGACATGTCCATTTTGTCAGCCATGGTGGGCATGGATTTGGGCCTTGGATCCGCCTTACCTGATTTGAAAACAAAATTTTAATTTATGTTGAAAGGACATCTGTCGTTTCAACATATTGCATTATTAAACCATAGGGAAGAGTTCCTGAGAACTTGATTAGGAAAAACAAGAAGTTTGAACC
>NW_018393228.1:0-6172 GCF_900095145.1 Mus pahari
TCATATTACTCTTTGCAGGGAAGCACTCCTCTAGCAGGGAAGGGGCACAGAGGCCTGGCATTCAGATCTGACTTCCTGAAGATGGAAGCCCAAAACAGGGCCTGTCCAAGAAGATGTGTTGCCTCTGCAGTTCATTCACTCACCTGCACAGACTAGTCACCGAGGGACTCGGGACACAATATGACTCTCTCACCTCCTCTGGCAGACAGAGCCCTCATAGGTGGCCACCTTTCCTCTGGAGATAAAGGCGGCCAAATTTCTGTAGCCTGAAGCAGGGTCTGTCCCAGAAGTTAGGCTGCTTCTGTCTGTCCCAAAGCTGTGTAGCTTCTGAGGTGCACATTCTTGCCAGCGCAGACTGGAGCCTAGGTGAACCAGAGCAAAGATGGCTCTCCTACCAGCTCAGGCCTTGAGACCCTTTCCAGATGGACACCCCTCCAGGAAAGGTGCTGGGTGACTGGAGCCAGAAACAGGATCCTTCCCAGAAGCTGTGTTGCTTCTGCAGGTTGCCCTCTCCCTGGCCACCCACTAGCATCATTCTTGATGGATCAAGAGTCAACAGAACCTTAGCATCAGAAACACCCCTACATCTCACATTTTCTGTCCAATTGAAAAAACAACCAAACAAACAAAAACCTCTTCTCCCAGATATAAATTAAAGGAAACCACAAGAATCATGTAAATTACAAAGTATTTATTTATTACAAATTATTATATTATTATAAATTACAAAGTATTTATAATTAACATCCAGTCCATCATATTTGTCAGTCAAATAAAGAACTCTTCTCTCATTCTGAACTTAGCAAATTATAATCCTATCTCTGGTTTATGTTTTGTTTTGTAGCCTGTAACTATCTGAAAACCATGTCTTCAACTCTATACCCTCATCCTAAATGTTAAAAAGTTTGAATGTTATTAAGTGACTAACTAGTCTTCAACTAGTTGTGAGAAATCTGATAACTACTTCAATATTATCTGGGTATATAGGAAGCATTAAACACAGCTTCTCAGTATAAAAACAATTTTAGAGACATCTGACTACTTGGGCAGCCCACTAATTTCTTGTAACTATGGAGTAACTGTCTTCAGACTTTTGGACAAGATCATCTGACAGACTTTTGCAGACAGTATTATGAAGGACTATTTATCATGTATTGGCAGAGCTTTCAGTCCAGTAATGCACACAGTGTGTCCTTTTCCTGGAGAGTATTTTGACTGAGGATGAAATAGGCAATTTCTGCCCCATTGCTACCTGCCAGGATAAGCAACATTTCCTGGAGGTAAAGAAGTACACAATTTTTTCTTTGAACCCAAAAGGCTGTGCTGTCAGGAGCAGACTTGTCTCTAGTCAAATGTGCTAATAATAATGAAATGATTAAATGTTGGATTCTGTGAACTTTTGATATTTTTGAAGACTATCTATACATATAAGATATATTTGAACTGCTAAACCTTGAATACTCATAGTTATTTCTAACTGAATATTATCAAAAATACCTTCTTATAATCAAATCAGAATCTAACATAACCATAACTTTTCTATCTGGCCCTTAAGTTGTGTTGCCTAAGCATCTAAAATCATTTTTTATAGTGTTTATTAGGACTGGGACTAAGATTAGTATTCTTAAATGAGTTAAATAGGCACATTAAATGTATATCAATGAAAATCCTAATTCTACATCAATATATAAATTCTATACTAATGTAAGAAATTATAATTCCAAATTTGCATTAATTATAAAGATTTTGTCCAGGTAAGTTTTTGTTCCATGTTTGACCAGGTGAAAGACAGAACTATCTTTTATATCAGGTAATTTTATTTATTTTTATAAGATATTTTCTCCATTTACATTTCAAATGCTATCCCTAAAGTCCCCTATACACTCCCACCACCCTGCTCCCCAACCCACCCACTCCTATATCATGGCATTGGAATACCCCTGTACTGGGGCATATAATCATCTCAGGACCGAGGGCCTCTTGCTCCCATTGATGCCATACTAGGCCATCCTCTGCTACATATGCAACTAGAGACACAAGCTCTGGGAGGAGGTGGGGGGTACTGCTTAGTTCATATTGTAGTTCCTCCTATAGAGTTGCAGACCCCTTTAGCTCCCTGGGTACTTTTACTAGTTCCTTATTTGAGGGCCCTGTGTTCCATCAAATGTGTGACTGTGAACATCCACTTCTGTATTTGCCAGGCACTGGCATAGCCTCACAAGAGTCAGCTATATCAGGGTCCTGTCAACAAAATTTTGCTGGCATATGCAATAGAGTCTGGGATTGGTGGTTGTTTATGGGATGGATTCCCAAGTGAGACAGTCTCTGGATGATCCTTCCTTCCATCTCAGCTCCAATCTTTGTCTCTGTAACTCCTTCCATGGGAATTTTGTTCCCCAGTCTTAGAAGGAACAAAGTATCCACACTCTGGTTTTCTTGAGTTTCAAGTGTTTTGCAAATTGTTTCTTGGGTAGTCTAAGTTTCTGGACTACTACCCGCTTATCAGTGAGTATCATGTGTGTCCTTTTGTGACTGGGTTACCTAACTCAGGATGATATTCTCCAGATCCATGCATTTGCCTAAGAATTTCATAAATTCATTGTTTTTAATAGATGAGTATTATTCCATTGTGTAAATGTACCACATTTTCTGTATCTATTCCTTTGTTGAGGGATATCTGGGTTCTATCCAGCTCCTAGCTATTATAAATAAGGTTGCTGTGAACATAGTGGAGCGTGTGTCCTTATTACCAGTTGGAATATCATCTTGGTATTTGCCCAGGAGAGGTATTGCTGGATCTTCCAGTAATAATAAGTCCAGTTTTCAGGGGAACCACCAGACTGATTTCCAGAGTGGTTGTACTGGCTTGCAATCCCACCAACAAAGGAGGAGTTTTCCTCTTTCTCCACATCCTCACCAGCATCTGCTGTCACCTAAATTTTTGATCTTAGCCATTCTGACTGGTGTGAGGTGGAATCTCAGGGTTGTTTTGATTTGAATTTCCCTAATGATCAGGATAGGATGTTGAACATTTTTTCAGGTGCTTCTCAGCTATTCAGTATTCCACAGTTGAGAAATCTTTGTTTCGCTCTGTATCCAATTTTAATTGGGTTATTTGATTTTCTGGAGTCCAACTTCTTGAATTCTTTGTATATATTGTGTATTAGTCCCCTATCAGATTGAGGATTGGTAAAATTGTTTTCCAATCTGTTGGTGGCCTTTTTTTCTTTTGACACTATCTTTTGCCTTACAGAAGCTTTGCAATATTATGAGGTCCCATTTGTTGATTCTCGATTTACAGAACAAGCCATTGCTGTTCTGTTCAGGAATATTTCCCCTGTGCCCAAATCTTCAAGGCTTTTCCCTACTTTTTCCTCTATAAGTTTCAGTTTCTCTGGTTTTATGTGGAGTTCTTTGATCCACTTAGACTTGAGCTTTGCACAAGGAGACAAGAATGGATCAATTCACATAATTTCCCTCCTTCTGTTGGAGTTTTCCCTATATTATCCTTTGAAGGGCTGGATTCCTGGAAAGATATTGTGTGAATTTGGTTTTATCATGGAATACCTTGTTTTCTCCATCTATGGTATTTAAGAGTTTTGCTGTGTATAGTAGCCTGGGCTGGCATTTATGTTCTGTTAGGGTCTGTATAATATCTGTCTAGGATCTTCTGGCTTTCATTGTCTCTGGTAAGAAGTAGGGTGTAATTATAATAGGCCTGCCTTTATATGTTACTTGATGTTTTTCCTTTACTGCTTTTAATATTCTATCTTAATTTAGTGCATTTGTTGTTTTGATTATTTTGTGTTAGAAAGAATTTCTTTTCTGGTCCAGTCTATTTGTAGTTCTGTAGGCTTCTTGTATGTTCATGGGCATCTCTTTCTTTAGGTTAGGGAAGTTTTCTTCTATAATTTTGTTGAAGTAATTTGCTGGCCCATTAAGTTGAAAATCTTCATTATCATCTATACCTATTATCCTAAGGTTTGGTCTTATCACTATGTCCTGGATTTCCTGGATGTTTTGAGTTAGGATCTTTTTGTATTTTGCATTTTTTTGATTGTTGTGTCCATGTTCTCTATGGAATCTTCTGCAGCTGAGATTCTCTCTTCTATCTCCTGTATTCTGTTTCTGATGTCTGCATCTATGGTTCCTTATTTCTTTCCTAGGTTTTCTATCTCCAGAGTTGTCTCACTTTTGGTTTTCTTTATNATTTCTTCTTCCATTTTTAGATCTTGGATGGTTTTGTTCAATTTCATCACCTGTTTGTTTGTGTTTTCCTGTTATTCTTTAAAGGATTTTTGTGTTTCCTTTTTAAGGACTTCTACCTGTTTAGCAGTGTTTTCCTGTAATTCTTTAAGGGATTTTTATACTTCATCTTTGAGGACTTCTACCTATTTAGCAGTGTTCTCTTATGTTTCTTTAAGTGAGTTATTAATGCCTTCCTTAAAATTCTTTACCAGCATCATGAGATATGATTTTAAATCTGAATCTTGCTTTTCAGATGTGTTGGGGTATCCAGGACTTGCTGGGGTGTGAGTACTGGGTTCTGGTGATGCTGACAGTTCTTGGTTTTTGCTAGTAAGATTCTTATATTTGCTTTTTGCCATCTGGTAATCTCTGGTTTTAGATGATCTAGTTGTCTCTGGCTGGAGCTTGTTCTTCCTGTGATTCTTTAGCCTCTGTCAGCACTCCTGGGAGTCTAACTCTCCTGAGTCCCAGTGGTCAGAGTACTCTCTGCAGGCAAGTTTTCCTCTTGCAGGGAAGGTTCTCAGAGGTCTGGCAAATCTGCCTCCTGGCTGAAGATGAAGGGCCAAAGGGACCCTGTCTAAGAATCTCTGATGTGATTGTGGCCCATGAGATCTCCTGTGTGGACTGGTCTCTGAGAGACCCAAGATACATGAGGAAGATCTCACTTGCATCCTGGGATCACAGCCCTCCCTGGAGGCTAAATTTCCTCTGGCAGCAAAGTTGCCTAGTGGTCTGGGTCTTAGCTCTTGTCTCCTGGCTGAGTATGAAGGCCTGAAGGAATCCTGTTCAAAAAGCTCTGTTGCTTCTGTGATCTTTGAGCTCTCCTATGAGGACTGGTCTCTGAGTGTCCAGGGATACAAGATGACACTCTCAACTGAGTCATGGGGTCAGAGCCCTCTCTGGAGGCCAACTCTTCTCAGTGATTCTAAGATCCTGGGTGCGCTAGTGTGCCTGTGGAGTGGAGAGTCTTCTGGGGACCATGGGACAGTCCGCCAAGTTCATACTCAAGGTGGCCCCACAGACTGAAACCCAGTTAATTTTATTAATAAACAATTGTAACAAGTCTTCATCTCTGCCATGTTGAAGATGGCACAAAGAATCTTTGTCTGTCTTTTTTTGATTCTCTTGAAATTTTCCAGTTCTTTGGGTGTCTCCCCCTGTCATATCTGATCCATATGATTCTCGATGGGGTTCAAAGCCTCTTCTCCTCTCCTGACAACACAAATACAAAGCCTCTCTTTCAAAATAACAAGTCCTTGGTCTAGTATCTAAAAATCATTAAACTTTTAGCCTGACTTTTCTCTAAGGGGAATGTTAATATAACTACCAAACTTAAAACCACACTCATTTCGATAAATAAAAGACTTCAAAGCAAATAAAGCACTCTAAACAAGTTCTGCTCTCCCCGAACCAAGATTTGTGAGATCAAGTCCTAAATTATTATTTAATATCCGTCTACTTACAGTATAAGCCTATTCCAAGTCTCTATTTGGCATATCAGGCAAAGAAATCCCGGAAATCCCATGAGTATACCATGTTCAAAGATTCTGAGAAATTGTTGTGGCAAAACTTTTTCAAATCTTTCCTAAAGCATTTTTTCATTTCTTCTCCCTAATTTCACCCTTCTGTGGAGCTAAACAATTACCATTATAAACTCTTCTAACTTAACAAACAAAACAAAACAATTAAAGCAGGACATCTGACTCTCTGTGTCTCATATTAAGTTCATTGTGTCAGTTCCAAACTGGAAAATATTCCCATGAGGCTCAGGTAAAATCAGAATTTCCTTCTATCCATAAAAAATAAATCCTATCAGACTGCTGAGGAGGGACCCGGGGCTGGTCCCAGTCGTCCGGCGCCTGTCCTGCCCAAGGAGGGGTGTTCTCCTCGCAGCAGTCCCCAGGCTGACCCGGCACCGGCACCT
>NW_018393229.1:0-12591 GCF_900095145.1 Mus pahari
GTTTTTCGAGACAGGGTTTCTCTGTGTAGCCCTGGCTGTCCTGGAACTCACTCTGTAGACCAGGCTGGCCTTGAACTCAGAAATCCACCTGTGTCTGCCTCCGAAGTGCTGGGATTAAAGGCATGCACTACCACTGCCCAGCTTGTTAGCGAGAATTTTATTGAGTATTTTTTGCACTGGTATTTATAAGGTGAATTGGTCTGAAGTTCTCTTTCTTTATTGGGTCTTTGTGTGGTTTAGGTATAAGTGTAATAGTGGCTCCATAGAATGAATTGGGTAGTGTTCTTTCTGTTTCTATTTTGTAGTATTGAAGAGTATTGGTATTAGGTCTTCTTTGAAGGTCTCATAGAATTCTGCCCTAAATCTGTCTTGTCCTGGGCTTTTTTATCCTTGGGAGTCTTTTAATGGCTGCTGCTATTTCTGTAGGGTTTATGGGAATGTTTAGATGGTTTATCTGATCCTGATTTAACCTTGCTACATAGTATCTGTCTAGAAAATTCTCCATTTCATCCAGATTTTCCAATTTTGTTGACTATAGGCTTTTGTACTAGGATCTGATGATTTTTTAAATTTCCTTGGTTTCTGTTGTTATCTCTCTCTTTTCATTTTTGATTTTGTTAATTTGGATCCTGGCTCTGTGCCCTCTGGTTAGTCTGGCTAAGGGTTTATCTATCTTGTTGATTTTCTCAAAGAACCAGCTCCTGGTTTTGTTGATNNTTTGTATAGTTCCTTTTGTTTCTACTTGGTTGATTTCAGCCTGGAGTTTAATTATTTCCTGCCATCTACTCCCTTTGAGTATATTTGCTTCTTTTTTGTTCTAGAACTTTCAGGTGTTGTTCTGTTAAGCTGCTAGTGTAAGCTCTCTCCAGTTTCTTTTGGGAGGCATTTAGAGCTATGAGTTTTCCTCTTAGCACTGCTTTCATTGTTTCCCATAAGTTCTGGTAGGTTGTGTCTTCATTTTCATTAAATTCTAAAAAAAAAATTTAATTTCTTTCTTTATTTCTTCCCTGACCAAGTTATCATTGAGTAGAGCATTGTTCAATTTCCATGTGTATATGGGCTTTCTGTTATTTTTGTTATTTTTGCAGACCACTCTTCATCCGCGGTGATCTGATAGGATGCATGGGATTATTTCAGTCTTCTTGTATTTGTTGAGACCTGTTTTGTCACCAATTATATGGTCAATTTTGGAGAAGGTACCATGAGGTGCTGAGAAGAAGGTATATTCTTTTACTTTAGGTTGAAATGTTCTATAGATATCTGTTAAATCCATTTGGTTCATAACTTCTGTTAGTTTCACTGTGTCTGTGTTTAGTTTCTGTTTTTGAATGACTGACCTGTTGTTGTGCTGTACTGTAGATGACAGGCTGTGTGCATGTCCTGTGGATGACTGACAGACTATGGGCATATCTTGTGGATGATTTATGGCTGTGAGGTTTTCCTGTGGATGATTGAAATGCTGTAGGAGCTTCCTGTAGAAGATTGACACACTAAGCCCATTTCCTTAGAGTGATTGCCAGTATGAAGGTATTTTCTCTGGATCATTGACAGACTATAGGTGTTACTTTTGGATGATTGACAGGCTATATGCATCTACTATGAATGATTGACAGGTTGTGGGAGTTTCTTGTGAATGACTGACTGACTGTGGCAGTATCCTATGGATGATTGACAGCCTGTGGGCATTTAATATGGATGATTAATAGGCTGTGGGAATTTACCTTGAGTAATTGACAAGTTCTGGGCATTTCCTATGAATGATTGACAGACTGCTGGTGTGTCCTGTGGATGACTGACAGCCTGTGAGCTTCTCTTGGGTTGGACTGATGGGCTGTTAGCTTGTCCTGTGGATGACTGACAGGTTGTGGGTATGTCCTGTAGGTGATTGACACACTGAGAGCTTTTCTTATGGATAATAGACAGGCTGTGGGTGTTTTCTGAGGATGACTGACAGACTGTGTTCCTTTGGTATGGATGATTAACAGGATGTGTTCCTTTACTATGGATGATTGACAGGCTGTGGGCATTTCCTATGTATGATTGACAGGCTTTGTTTGTATCTTATGGATAATTGAATGGTTTGGGAATTTTCCTGTGGCTATTTGAGGGTCTGAGGTTATTTACTATGGATAATTGACAGGCAGGTGTCTACGGTTGATTGACAGGTTGATGGTATATCTTATGGATAATTGACAGGCTGTGGGGATTTCCTATAAATGGTTGATATGTTGTGGGTATTTCCTGTTGATGATGGACAGGGTGTGGTTGTTTCCTATGGATAATTGACAGTCTGTGGGCATTCTCTATGGATGATTGACAAGCTGTGGCCGTTTCGTATGGATAACTGCCAGGCTGTGCTTCTTTCTTATGGATGATTGACAGGCTGTGGGAGATGATGGATGATTGTGGATGATTTACAGGATGTGGCATTGTTCTGCATAAGCCTGATGAGTTCTGATCTTCCCCTGTGGATGATGGACAGGCTGAGAGCAAGACCTATGGATGATTGACAGACTGAGGGTATTTTCTGTGGGTGATTGACAGGTTGTGGGCTTTTCATATGTATGACTGACAGGCTTTCTGTATATTTTATAGATGATTGACATGTTGTGGGAATTTCCTGTGGACGTTTGAGGGGCTGTGAGCATTTACTTTTATATTTAACAGGCAAGGCTATGAGTATGGTTGATTGACAGGTTTTTGGCCTTTCCTATAGATGATTGAATGATTGACATGTTGTAGACATTTCCTTTGGATGACTGACAGGCTGTGTGTGTTTCCTGTAGATAATTGGCAGACTAAGGGCATTTCATGTGGATAACTGACAGGCTGTGCTTCTTTGTCTGTTTGATTTTTAACATGGATGACTTCCAGGCAGCAGGCATTTCCTGTGCTTAATTGACAGGTTTTGGGTATTTGCTAAGGATAATCTCAGGCTGTGGGGATTTCCTATGAATGACTGACAGGTTATGGGTGTTTCCTGTGGATGGCTGACAAACTGTTGGTGTGTCTAGTGGAAGACTGATAGGGTGTTGGCATGCCCAGTAAGAGACTGCCAGCCTGTGGGCATGTCCTATGGATGACTCACAGGCAGTGTCTGTATTCCTATAAATGATTTGCATGCTGTGGGGATCCCATTTGTATGAATGACAGGTGGTGGGCACTTTTTATGGCTGGTGTACAAGTTGTTGGCCTATCCCATACATGACTGACTGTTTGGGGCATTTACTATAATGAATGACAGGCTGTTAGCATTTCTTATGGATTATTGACAGGTTGTGGGTATTATCTATGAATGATTGACAGGCTATAGTTCTGTCTTCTGTTGATTGTCCGGCTATAGGTGATTCCTACAGATGACTGACAGGTTGTGGGAATGTCATGTGGATGACTGACAGGTTGTGAACATTTCCTGTGGATAAAGAGACTGTGAGCCTCTCCTGGTGATGATTGAAGGGATGTGGGCTTTTTTCTATTGATGGACAGGCTTTGGGCATTTTCTGTGAATGATTAAAATGTTGAGAGCATTGCCAACAGCTGATTGAAAGACTGTGGGCATTGCTTTTGTAGGTTGGACAGGCAGTGGGCATGTCCTACACATGACTGACAGGCCTATGGATTATTGCCAAGATGTGCGCATGTTCTAATCTTGGATGAGAGGCTGTAGGCATTTCCTATGATTGACTGACCCCCTGTAGGCTTGTCCTATGGTTGACTGATAGAATGTAGGCTTCTCATATGGAAGACTGAGAGGTTGTTAGCATGTCTTGTGGATGATTGACTGGCTATGTGTTTACTGTGGAATTTTTAGGCTGTGTGTCTCTTATTCCTGACTGAGATGATGCAGGCATTACCTGTAGATGTCTGACATGCTGTAGGTGTTTCCTATTAACATAGTATGTGTTGCCTGTGCCCTGGACAACTCTCTACTTGCCCTTGGGGGTTTGCAGTGAGTTGGCACAAAGTCAACAACACAGACTCTGGGAGCAGGTGAGAAACACTGCCGCAAGCTCTCTGAACACTGCTACAAAGTCCTTCAATACCCTCCATCCACACCCACATTAGTCCCAAGAAAGCATCTATTCTCAACAGCAGTGCCCAATTGGCTGGCATTGTTTGTACCAGCAATTCATGTTCTCTCAGGCTGTTCTCAATTAGGTCCTCTTGTAGGAGATGCTTTTTTGGCTGCATGGCCCCCAGCATTTACATAGAGGCAGCCCTACCATTCTTGCTACATATCCATCATTTTGTTTTTAGATTTTGACAGCCTAGTGAGAGCTAGGATGCCATTGCCTCAACATTGTTGCCCCCACAGCAGAGGATTCCAGGTATACTGGAATGTGCCTGTCTTAGGTTGTCCTGTCTTCCAGGATCTTACCCGTCATTGACTACCATCCCTCAATGAGATATTACTCCAGAGGCATGTCACACAAAATGGAGATGAGGATCAGCCTACATGGTAGTCTCATGGATATCTGTCATGCATGCTTTGATCACTTCCTTAGGGGGGCACAATTGGAATTTTTGAGAGCCATCAGAACCTGGAGGGTTACCTTATTTATGGAAAACTGCCTAGAGATATGCTGTGCAAGATACTTAAACAAAATAATTATTAGTATGACAATTTCTCCCATAATAGCATAAGTGGATATCTACAAGGGGTCAAATAGCCTCTTAATATTGTCCTAGTAAAGAGACACCACTCTTTAGGAGAGTAAAGGGTGCAAATCAAGACATTTAGAGGGGCCACAAAAATCCCAATTGTTGATCATAGAGTCATATTGGAATCAAATGGGATCCCTATTAATGTAGGGAGTAATATTGGAAGCATCATATGAAGTAAACATCTGCATACCAAGTGTGAGGGTAGAGGATAATGTTGTGGAGTTGCTGGCAATTTTACACCTCCCCATCACATAGACCCATCTGCTTTGATTTGATTAAGTAGGCATACATGACAAAATCTGGCCGCAGCTTTTGCTACAAGTGTACTCATCAGAGTTTATAGGACAATAATAGATTTCCCAAGTGTAGTTATGCTGTGGATAATATTAACCATCTCTACCCTAATTTCTTTTTTTTTTTCAATTTTTATTAGGTATTTACTTCATTTACATTTCGAATGCTATCCCCAATGTACCCTATACCCTCCCCACCCCTGCTCCCCTACCCACCCACTCCCCCTTCTTGGCCCTGGTGTTCCCCTGTACTGGGGCATATATAGTTTGCAAGATCAAGGGGCCTCTCCTCCCAATGATGGCTGACTAGACCATCTTCTGCTGCATATGCAGCTAGAGAAACGAGCTCTGGGGNTACTGGTTAGTTCATATTGTTGTTCCTCCTATAGGGTTGCAGCCCCCTTCAGTTNCTTGGGTACTTTCTCTAGCTCCTCCATTGGGGGCCCTGTGTTCCATCTGATAGCTGACTGTGAGCATCCACTTCTGTGTTTGCCAGGCACTGGCATAGCCTCACAAGAAACAGCTATATCAGGGTCCTTTCAGCAAAATCTTGCTGGCATACGCAATAGTGTCTGCGTTTGGTGGCTGATTATGGGATGGACCCCTGGGTATGGTAGTTTCTGGATGGTCCATCCTTTCATCTTAGCTCCAAACTTTGTCTCTATAACTCCTTTCATGGGTATTTTGTTCCCTATTTTAAGGGGGAATGAAGTATCCACCTGTTGGTCTTCCTTCTTCTTGGTTTTCTTGTGTTTTGCAAATTGTATCTTGGGTATTCTAAGTTTCTGGACTAATATCCACTTATCAGTGAGTGCATATCTAGGGACTTCTTTTGTGATTGGGTTACCTCACTAAGGATGATACCCTCCAGGTACATCCATTTGTCCACGAATTTCATAAATTCATTGTTTTTGATAGCTGAGTATTATTCCATTGTGTAAATGTACCACATTTTCTGTATCCATCCCTCTGTTGAGGGACATCTGGGTTCTTTCCAGCTTCTGGCTATTATAAATAAGGCTGCTATGAACANAGTGGATCATGTGTCCTTATTACCCGTTGGAACATCTTCTGGGTATATTCTCAGGAGAGGTATTGCTGGATCTTCCAGTAGTAGTATGTCCAATTTTCTGAGGAACTGCCAGACTGATTTCCAAAGTGGTTGTACAAGCTTGCAATCCCACCAGCAATGGAGGAGTGTTCCTCTTTCTCCACATTCTTGCCAGAATCTGCTGTCCCCTGAATTTTATCCTAACATTCCTTTATTCATCATTTTCATTTTCCCACTTATTTTAAGGAAAAGCTATAGTCCAGCATTAGATATATTCTAATTTCATGGAGGATTCTTTGGCACAATTGATGCACCGTATGATCATTATCTCTATTAAGAAGTTATTTTTCAAATTTTGTCATAAAAACGTGAAAACATTTTATTCTATGTACAATAATGTACACAAATTTAAATAGGTCACCAAAGAGACCAGAAGTAATTAAAGAGGTATATTTACAGTAGCACATCACAGTAAACGGACAATCGTTCAGAGTTTCAACATCAATACTGCTTTTGTGCTTGCTCACACACTGACGTGAAGCGTATTACTCCGTTTCGGATGAACTGAATTTTAAATAGATACATCAATGATCAGTAAATGCTACTTTAATCAGTGTCATCATTAAATTCTGCTGCTGCTTCTGCTGTGCCTGTGTACTAAATCCCTCTGTTTCTTTCTCTTTGAACATCATCATCACAGTCTGTACTGTCATCCTCATCCAATTCTTTGTCAGATCCAGCAGCATCTTCTCTTAAAGCTTCCTCTGTGTTTGGATTTTCATTGGGTGCAATAAATCTGTTGTTGTTAGATACATTTGAGTTATCCTTGATCTCGTCTTCGATGTACACTTTCTGATGGCACATTGGACAAGTATCTTGAATGTGCAGCCATTTCCGAATGCAGAGTGCATGGAAATAATGGCTACATGGTGTTATATGAGCAGATGTTGTGAACTCATGATAGCAGATCACAAGACATCATCTATTTCTTGCAAGTGGGTCCCTTTTATCTCAGGAAGTGAATTAATATTCTTAACAGCAGTTCTACGATTCATGAATGTCTTCCAGCCATTTTTTACTTGTAACTAGATGTTAAAATATGCATGTAGGCATATCATACAAGCCTGAAGTTTTCTTCCTGACTCAAACATCATGGTATAGGCCCCATTCCCAAACATTACTACTCCAAATTTAAATTTGATAATATTGCCTGTGGAACGAACAAAGCAGACATAGTCATCAAGCATTTCCCAGAGGACGTTATAGTAGCCATCAATCATGAACAGCATGTAGACAGTGAGGGAGACGATTACCTTCAAGCAGAGTGCCACACAGAAGGCTGTAACTGCAAACAGCCATGTATTTAGTGCATAGAGATGCCAAAGGATGTAACTGAGGAAGACAGGGAGAATGAACATGCAAGCAGAGACAAACAGCACAGGGAAGTGTCTATGGAAAGATGACACATGGGAGGCACTGAGAGACATTAATACGGGGTCTGTCATCCCATGGATGAAATGCAGGACTGCAGTTAATAAAAGGCACATGTTTCTACTTAAGCGAATAAGTCTCTCTTCGAGTCTCAGCCTACTTAAACCAGTCTGAAGAGCCAAAATGAAAAATAAAGCAGGAGCTGCAAAGCCAAGCCACCTGTCATCTTCTTCAGTTGATCCAATAAAGGCCAATATTCCAAGGCCAAATAATGGGCTATTGAAGAAATTAAAGCACTCATGCCTAGTACAGTTAGTGTAGAATCACACCTACTAATTATTATATTACAAATGTCGTCCCAGAAATCATCACAAGAAATAAAGAAGGACTCAGTTTCATTTGCCATCCTTAAAATGTACATTGACACTGTAGCCTTAGCTGTAATTCTTGTTAGCCAGAAGACCCGAAGTATGTCTCGGAAACGAATCCTCTTCCATGTGTCCTCCATCAGTAACTGTAATCCATAAATTCGGTACATATGCCTCACTAACAAGTAAACATACCTACTAGAGTAGTAAAACCACTTAAGTTTCACTGCCAAGACAAGCACTGTGTTGTTGGAGACCAGGCTGAGATAAACCAGGCCTTTGACAGCTCTCACCTAATAGCCAAATGGTCCTTTGTTAAGGGTTGTGTCACTCCCTCATTCCCAAGGTTGCTCTAATCTCTCTCCACCCAATTCTACCCTGGGAATCATTTGATCTCTGCCCTGAGATGACACCTGGGGCTGTCAAAAGGTATCCGGCATTCTGGAGTTGCCCAAAACAAACACCTTGGAAGACCTGGACTTCAGAGACAAGCCGCCCTGTGTTCCAGAGCAGCAGCGTCAAGATTCTGAGATTAATCACAAGAAGTTTCACACTTGAAGTTAGCGTTCCCCCATTTGTCCTTTGCTCTGTTTCTTTTGATCATGTTTTAACCCCTCCCTATCTCCTCTCCCTGTATGCCTTAAAAACTGGGCTTTTAGCCTTCAATAAATGAGACCGTGACAAAAAGCCATCCGTTGCATGGTCTTCCCCCCCCCCTCTCTCGCCTGTTCCCCCTTTAGGGTTGATCCCCCTCAGACCCACTGAATAACTTGTCCCGCGGGCCGGGGAAACTGTGTTATATATGAGAATCAAGGAAGACATGAGCACTAATGTCTGTCTGATGTGTAATGGCAGCTCTGTGATTAAGCTCATTTTAGGAGCCAAGATAGCCAAAATCATTAACTGTGAATAGATGGACTGAATCTGGAGAAATATGACATATCCAATTCCAAAGGTTAGCTGTAAAACCGTGAGTGCAATCCACAGTGAGGGCCCTTTCCGAGGAAGCAACTCAATTCCAAATGCTGACATGTTGTAGGCACCATAGAAGTCAATGTGCAAAGCAACATAATAACTCACCAACACTGAAGTTGCAGCTAATAGAAAGGCTGAGCTGTACATGTAAAACTTGAAAAGTGATCGCTGTGACATGATCAGAACAATACTGGATGCAACTATACTGGGGAGCTGGAGAAAGATCTGAAGCCCAATGCAGAACCAGCTTTGGCTGGAATCGTAGTAGGAGTTGAAGATGGAGTCCTTCGAGCATCGCCCAGACTTGCTGCTTGGCCATCCGCACCTGCTGCTGTGGGGGCCCCACCGCCACCATGAGCCGCTGCCACACTGGGGCTGGGCAGGCCAGCAGGGCAGGTCAGGGTAGGGCAGGCGATGTCCGGGGCCACTGCCGGGGTGGGCACCCTGAAATGATTAAGTAGTTCCATTGTCAGTCTTGAGTGCCCAAGGCTCTCCCATTACCAGCATTGCTGATTTCATGGCCTTAATGGCATGGGAGAACTTTTCACCTGTCATGGCCACCGCACATATGAAGGCTGAGCATGAATCCACCATATCATGTACATACCTAAGATTACCAAAGACTAAAGGATAATGGTTGACACCATTTGTGAGATTGCATTACTAAACCTCAAAACACACATTGAACCCTACACAATAATAGTGGGAGACTTCAACACCCCACTTTCACCAATGGACAGGTCATTGAAAGAGAAACTAAACAGAGACCCAGTGGAACTAAAAGATGTTATGAATCAAATAGATTTAACAGATATCTGCAGAACATTTCACCCCAAAACAAAAGATTACACCTTCTCAGCACCTTATAGTACCTTCTCCAAAACTGACCACATAATTGGTAACAAAACAACCCTCAACTTATACAAGAAGATTGAAATACTACCAACTGTTACAAGAAGATTGAAATAATACCGTGCATCATCCTATCAAATCATCATGGCCTAAGGCTGGTCTTTAATAACAGCAAAAATAACAGAAAGCCCACATACATGTGGAAACTGAACAATTCTCTACTCAACGATAAGTTGGTCAGGGAAGAAATAAAGAAAGAAACTAAAGATTTACTGGAATTTAATGAAGATCTTGACACACCATGCCCAAACTTATGGGAAACAATGAAAGCAGTGCTAAGAGAAAAATTCATTGCACTAAGTGCCCTGGTAAAGAAACTGGAGAGATCTTACACTAACAACTTAACAGCACACCCGAGAGCTCTAGGACAAAAAGAATCAGCCTCACATAAGAGTAGATGACAGGAAATAGTCAAACTCAGGACTGAAATCAGCCAATTAGAAACAAAGAGAACAATACAAAGAATAAACAAAACCAGAAGCTGGTTCTTTGAGAGAATCCACAAGACAGACAAACTTCTAGCCAAACTAACTAAAGGGCCCAGAGGCAGTATCCAAATTAGCAAAAAGGGAGAAGTAACAACAGAAATTGAAAAAAAAACATCATATCCCACTACAAAAAGGCTATGCTATACAAAACTGAAGAACCTGAATGAGATGGATGGTTTCCTAGAGAGATGCCACATACCAAAGTGAAGTTAAGAGCAGTAAATGGTCTGAACAGGCCCATGTCACACTAGGAAATAGAAGAAGTCATTAAAAACCTTCCAAAATACCAAAGTTAAGTCAAGAGAGGTAAACGATCTGAATAGGCACATGTTACACAAGGAAATAGAAGTCATTAAAAACCTTCCCCCCTCCCCCCCAAAAAAGCCCAGGACCAAATGGATTTAGTGCAGAATTCTACCAGACCTTCAAAGAAGACCTGATACCAGTATTCCTCAAACTATTCACAAAACAGAAACTAAAGGAACACTACCTAAATTCATGCTATGAAACTGCAATTAATTAATCTGACACCTAAATCAGACAAGGATCCAACCAAAAAAAAAGGACTTCAGACCAATCTTGCTTATGAATATTGATGCAAAAAATACTCAATAAAATTCTTGCAAACCGAATCCAAGAACACATCAAAACCATCATTCACCAAGATCAAGTAGGCTTCATCCCACATATGCAAGGTTAGATCAATATAGGAAAATCCATTAACTCCATCAACGTAATCCACTATATAAACAAACTAAACGAAAAAAAAAATCACATGATCATCTCCTTAGATGCAGAAAAGGCATTTGACAAAATACAACACCCCTTCATGTTGAAAGTATTGGAGAGATCAGGAATTCGAGGCCCATAACTAAACATAATAAAAGCAATTTACTGCAAACCAACAGTCAATATCAAATTAAATGGAGACATGCTTGAAGCAATTCTACTAAAATTGGGGACAAGACAAGGATGCCCATTCTCCCCATATCCAAAAAGACATTAATGGGATACAAGTTGGCACAGAAGAAATAAAGGTATCACTATTTGCACATGATATGGGAGTATACATAAATGACCCCAAAAATTCTACCAGAGAACATTGCCAGCTAATAAACAACTTCAACAAAGGGGACAGATTTAAAATTAACTAAATTAAATAATTCAGTAGCCTTACTTTATTTAAATGAAAAATAGACTAAGAAAGAAATTAGGGGAACAATTCCCTTCGTAATAGCCACAAATAATATAAAATGTCCTGGGGTAACTCTAACCAAACAAATAAAAGACCTGTATGACAGTAACTTTAAGACTATCAAGAAAGAATTCAAAGAAGATCCCAGAAAGTGGAGAGATCTCTCATGATCATGGATTGGCAGAATTAACCTAGTTGAAATGGCCATTCTAACAAAGGTGACCGACAGATTCAACTCAATCTCCATCAATATTCCAACATAATTCTTCATAGACCTGGAAAGAGCAATTCTCAAAATCATCTGGAAAGGCAAAACAACTCCAGATAGCCAAAACAATTCTTAATAAAAGAATGGCTTGGGGAATCACAATTCCTGACCTCAAGCTGTACTACAGAGCAATAGTGATAAAAACTGCATGGTATTGGTACAGAGATAGACTTCAATAAACAGTGCTGGTCTAACTGACTATATGTAGAAAAATGAAAATAGACNCATATTTGTCACCTTGCACAAAGGTCAAGTCCAAGTGGATCAAGGACCTTAACATAAAACCAGATACACTGAATCTAATAGAAGAGAAAGTGGAAAAGAGGCTTGAACTCACTGTCACAGAGGGAAATTTCCTAAACAGAACTCCAATGGCTCAAGCTCTAAGATCAAGAAGTGATAAATGGGACCTCATAAAACTGGAAAGCTTCTGTAAGGCAAAGGACATAATCAATAGGCCAAATCGGCAACCTACAGATTGGGAAAAAAGTCTTCACTAACTCCACATCCGATAGACAACCAATATCCAAAATATATAAAGAACTCAAGGAGCTAAAAACACCAAACAATCCAATCAAAACAATGGAATATAGAACTAAGCCGAGAATTCACAACAGAGGAATCTCGAATGGCTGAGAAGCACCAAATAAATGTTCAAAGCCCTTAGTGATTAGAGAAATGTAAATCAAAACGACCCTGAGATTCCAACTTACACCAGTCAGAATGGCTAAGATCAAAACTTCAGGTGACAACACATGTTGGAGAGGATGTGGAAAAAGAGGAACACTCCTCTATTGCTGGTGGAATTGCAAACTGGTACAACCACTCTGGAAATCAATCTGGAGGTTCCCAGAAAATTGTAAATAGAGCTACCTGAAGACCCATCTATACCACTCTTGGGAATATACCCAAAAGATGCCCCACCATGCCACAGGGGCACCTGTT
>NW_018393229.1:13044-46426 GCF_900095145.1 Mus pahari
AAGGAAGGAAGGAAGGAAGGAAGGAAAAAGAAAAAAACATACAGAATACACAAGATACAGTCCACAGAATTCAAAATGCTCAACAAGCTGAAGTGCCCAAGTGAGGATGCTTCAGTCCCACTTGGGAGAGAGACAAAAGCAATCTCAAGTGAGGAGGGAGGGAGGGAAGGAGGGAGGGACTTGGGAGGGAATGTGGACAGGGTGTCGGGCAGTGGGGGCTACAGAGGAACCTGATCTGATACTGGGTGAGGGAAAAGGACAGAAGCCCTGAGGGTCAGCAGAAAGAATGGAAACAGGCAACCTCAATAAATAGGAGGTTGGGGGGAACCCCCAGAATGCACCAGACACCTGAGAGATGAGAGACTCCCAGGACTCATAGGGATCTTTGATGAGGTGCTGGACAGTGGTGAGAGGGAACTTATGGAGCCCACCTCCAGTGGGAAGACAGGACATTTGTGGGGCTGCCATCCCACAGTCACACCTCCAATCCATAATTGTTTCTGTCTGAAAGAATTACAGGAATAGACATGGAGAGGAGTCTGGGGAGAAGAAGGTCCACAGACAGACCCAAAGTGGGATCCAGCTCAAGGGGAGGTCCCAGGGCCTGACACTATTACTGAGGCTATGGAATGCTCACAAAAAGGGATCTATCATGACTACCATCTGAGGGACCCAACAAGCAGCTGAAAGAGTCAGATGCAGTTATTTGCACCAATGGACAGAAGCAGTTGACCCCTGTTTTTGAGTTGGGGAAGGCTTAAAGAAGCTTAGGAGAAGGGAAATTTTGTAGGAGGACCAGCAGTCTTGGTTAATCTGGACCCCAGAGATCTTTCAAACACTGGACCACCAAACAGACAGCATACATCAGCTGATATGAGACCCCTAACACACATACAGTAGAGGACTTCCAGGTCTGTGTTCATTCAAAGATGAAGCACCTAACCCTCAAGAGACTAGAGATCCCAGGGAGTTTAGAGGTCAGGTGTTGGGGGGGGGGCATCCACGTGGAGATAGGGTAGGGTAGAGAGGAGGTGTGGGATGTGGTGCAGTCGGAGGGTGGGTGGAGAGGCGTGGGGAATGGAATATGGAGTGTAAAAAATGAATTTAAATTAAAAAAAGAAAAAAGAAAAAAGCCAGGCAGTGGTGGCTCACACCTTTAATCCCAGCACTTGGGAGGTAGAGGCAGGTGAATTTCTGAGTTCGAGGCCAGCCTGGTCTACAAAGTGAGTTCCAGGACAGCCAGGACTACACAGAGAAACCCTGTCTTGAAAAACAAAAACAAAACAAAACAAAACAAAACAAGAAATTGTAAAACTATCATGGGTACGGTAAGCATAAAGAGTTTAATTGTAGGAAAAAATAATTTAGGCCATAATGTTGGTATGACAGAAAGATTAGTACAACAGCTAATATTTTATTAGCATAACATGACAGGCTAAATGTGGCCACACTCATGAAAAATAATTGAAAACATCAAAAGACAAGAGTAGTAGGCCTAGAATGAAGGAAACATTTTATCATTTACTTTAGAGGGTAGAAAACCAAGAGTATATTCTACTAGGAGAGCAGAGGATGTTGGATTTGTTGTAGTTGGAAACCCCAATTGTGCAGGAGAGGAACAAAATGTGAACTCAATTAAATATAATAAATAGTGTGTAGATTGGCCTGGGGCATGTTTGGGATTCTCTGTGTAGTAAGACTCAAAGGTATTATGAAGATTGTTGATCCAAAGATAGATAAAAGAAATCAAAATATGTGTAATGTGTAAGGGTGAGTGTGATAGCAGCACATGGAAATGTTTCTACAACTGTAGAGAAACAATTAGACATGAGTATTTATTTTCTGAGATTAAGATAAGTTACTCTTGAAAACAGAAAATAAGATCTTAAAATGTTTTTATGGCAGTCAGGAAAGGATATGTATCTTGAGTCACAGGTAGGTGAAGAGATTTTTATCAAGGCAGCTCGCATTTTGTTTTATTTTTACTTTCTGTTTATTGATGTGTAGCTGTGTGTATGTCTGTGTGAAAGAGTCTTATCCCCTGGTATTGGAGTTATATATACTTGTGAGCTTCCATGTAGGAGCTGGAAATTGACACTGGTTCCTCTGATAAAGGAGACAGGGCTTGTAATCACTGAGCCATCTCTCCAGCACAGACTTCTCTCATTTTCAATAAATACAAATTTGTTATAATACATTCCAGGATAATGTAATTACTTATCCTTTTTTGGGCTTTGATTAGTCATTTTGGAGGGAAAGTGAGTACTTGAATGGTTGACTTAGCTACTCTAAATTTCATACACACACACACACACACACACACACACACACACATATATATATATATAAAATCTTTAGTGTATTTTAGAAAATAGGATTTCAACAGTTCAGGTGAACATAGCAACTAATAGAAAAGTGACAACTGATGGAGACCTGCATTATAAACTTATTATAAGATTATTTTATTAGTGTGATTTATTTATATGTAATTTCCTAGTTAGATTCCACTATCAAATTAAACTTTAGCCTAAAGGAAGCCTGAGGTAAAGAAGAGATTTCGATAGTTTAGGTTCTTAGCACACCTTTAACATAGTTTTAAACTATTAATTGAAGGTATATGTTCCTTTACCATCCTTATTCAGGTGGGCACAAGTTATACATGAAAGAGAGATGAGCAAGCCAGTGAATACAAGCCAATAAGCTGCTTTTACTATGGCTCCTGAATCTATCCACACAGAATACCTGCTCTGATTTCTTACAATGATGGTCTCTGGTTGGAAAAAGCAAGACAAATTCTTTCCTACTAAAGACTTTATTCACCCTATTACATAGCAAAAGGGAAGAAAACTGAAATGTCTGCTTAAATAAATTACCAACCAAAGAGTACACATGAAGGGGCTCATGACTCCAGCTACATGTAGCAGAGAATTGCCTTATCTGGCATCAATGGTAGGGGAGGCCCTTGGTCTTGTGGTGGCTTGATACCCCAGTGTGTAAGGTGATGCTAGATTGGTGAGGCAAGAATGGGAGGGTGGGCAGGGGAGGACCCAAAAAAAGTAAAGGGGAGGGGGTAGTATAAGCGGTTTGAGGAGGGGAAAATGGGATGGAGGACATTTGAAATGTAAATAAATAAAATAACCAATAAAAAGTGAAAAAAAACCCTAAATTGTAAAGAAAAATGACTGTTTTCCTAGACATCTGAGAGGATTTGATGTTTGATTATCCCAATTGTTATGATTTTATTTTAGTTATTTGATTTGGTTTTATGTCTTCATGGCATGCATGTCTTTATTTGCACCACTTACAAATATGGTACAGCAGAAATTATAAAAGTCACTGAATTCCCTGTAACTCAACGTAGATGGTTCTGAGTAATAGTATCTGTGCGAAAATCAAATCCCTATCTTCAGGCTAAACAATTGAGCCATCTGTCTAGTTCTTTTGGGTAATTGTAGGTAATCACCCTTCTCTTTAGAGACTATTTAGATACTAAAGGATTATTTCTGTTGTCACCATGGTATGATCAAAACAGGATACCTGACAATTGAACTTTATGAACTTCCAGAGTGTTTCTTCCACCATATTGAGCATAGATTATGGGAGAGCATGGAGACAAACAAAAGATGTACCTTTTCCAACATTATTATATATGATCAATAACATTTGTTTGTTTTTGTTTTGGGTATTTTATTATTAATGAATTAATTCATTTATTTATTAAGACAATCCAGATATTGATACACCTCCCTGTCCTCCCTCCCACAGTTCCTCATCCTGTTCCTCATCTCCATGTTCTCAACAGGATCCTACACCACAAACCAGGCCTCCCCCCGTCTCTGGGGCTGAAAGACTCTCAATAATTTAGCTTATTTTCTCCCACTGAGGCAAGACCAGGCAGTCCTCTGCTGTATATGCTTTAGAGGCCTCAGACGACCTAATGTATGCTGCCTGGTTTGTGTGTCAGTGTCTGGGAGCTGCCATGGGCCTGGGTTAGTTAATACTGTTGGTATCATGGAGTCATGCTCCTCTTCTGTTTCTTCCATCCATCCCCTAATTCATAGGGGTCCCTGACTTCATTTGAATGGTTGGCTCTAAGTATCTCTATCTGTCTCAGTCAGCAGCTGGTAGTCCCTGTAAGAGGGCATCCCTGCAAGGCTCCTGTCTGTAAGCACATCACAGCATCATTAGTAGTGTCAAATCTTGGTGTGTACCCATGAGTTGGAACCCCAGTTGTGCCAGACACTGGACTGAGTGCGACCGCCCGCAGTCACACTCGAACCGGGTACTCCTGAAAGGTGGGCTGGGGCTGAAAGAGATTAGACTACAAACAAGGAAGGAAGGCTAAGACAACATAGCTGATCCAAGTCCCCAAGTTTACTAAGATTCTGAGCTTATATAGAGGGAGGAGGCCCATCACCCACCACTCCATTCTTGATGCCATTCACCAGCTGAAGGTGATCTGCAGGACGCTGTCTCCAGAAGGTCTCAAGGGTCTCAGCAGGTAACGATAGTGTTTTGGAGGAAAGCAGTGGCAGGTGTAGACAGTAGAACCTGCTTTGTAAGTTGGAAGGTTCCACCCCAGGTGCTTAGTAGCACCAAGGTCTGAATCAGCCTGCTTCAAGGCTCAGGGAGGCAACACTGGACCACCTTTCCTTAAGTCTCTTCTCCATTTTTGTCCATGCAGTTCTTTTAGACAGTAAAATTTCTGGGTCTGAAATTTTGGCTGTGGACTGGTAACATCATCACTTCTCTTGAAGTCCTGTCTATCTACTGGAAGTGGACTGTTCAAATTCCCTCTCTTCACTATTAGGCTCTCCATCTAAGGTCACTCCCCTTGAGTCCTGAGAGTCTTGCACCTCCCACGTCTCTAGTACTCTCTTGAGGGTCTCCCTACCTCCCTCCTTCTGAGGCTGTATATTTCAATTCATTCTGCTGGCCCTCTAGGCTTCTCTCCTGTCTCCCTTCCCCCTTCTCCCTACCTGATCCTGTCCCCCATTTCCTCCCCCCTCCCACCTTTCTCCCAAATCTATGAAGTCACCTTTACTCTGATATGTGAACCACACAAAAACCCAACAAAGAAAGAGAACTTCAGACCAATTTCCTTATGAATATCGATGCAAAAATACTCAATAAAATTCTAGCAAACAGAGTCCAAGAACACATCAAAACCATCATTTACTATGACCAAGTACGCTTCAACCCAGTGATATAGGGATGGTTCAATATATGGAAATCCATGAATTTAATCTACTATATGAACACACTCAAAAAATCACATGATCATCTCAATAGATGCTGAAAATTCTTCTACAAAATGTTACACCCTTTCATGTTAAAAGTATTGGAGAGATCAGGAATTCAAGGCCCTTACCTGAACAAAATAAAATGAACATACAGCAAAACATCAGCCAATATCAAATTAAATGGACAAATTTTTGAAGTAATCCCACTCTCACCAAATCTATTCATTATAGTATTCAAATATCTAGCTAGAGCAATAGGACAACAAAAGGAGATCAAGGGGATAAAAATTGGAAAAGAAGTCAAGGTATCACTATTTTTGGATATTATGAGTATACATAGGTGAATCCCCAATAACAAGAGAACTTCTAAAGGTGATTAAAAACTTTCAGCAAGTTGGTTGGATATAAAATTAATTCAAACAAAAGAGTAGCCTTCCTTTATACAAGTGATAAACAGACTGTGAAAGCAATTAGCAAAACAACCCCCCCAAAACAAACAAACAAACCAAAACCAAAAAACCCAAACAAAACAAAAACCAAAAAAAATCAACCTTCCCAATAGCCACAAATAGTATAAAATTATCTTGGCATATCTCTTATAAAGTAAGTGGAAGATCTATAGGACTAGAAAGTAAAATTCTTGAAAAAAGGAAATCAAAAAGACCTCAGAGGATGGAAATATCTTCCATGCTTATGAATTTGTAGGAGTAACACATTAAAAATGGCCAACCTATCAAAAGCAATCTACAGATTCAATGCAATCCTCATTAAGATTCCAACACAGTTCTTCAGAGACATGAAAAGAGCAACTCTAAATTTCATGTGGAAAAACATAAAACCCACCATACTGAAAAAATTCTTAACAAAATACGTACTTCTGGGAGAAACAGCACCCCAGACCTCAGACTACTACATTGCAACAGTGTGAAATATTCCATAGTATTTGTATAGAGACAGGCAGGTAGATCAATGGAATAGAACTGAAGACCCCAAAATAAGCACACACACTTATGGACAATTGATCTTTGACAAGAAGTTAGAAACATATAATGGGAAAAAGAAAGAATCTTCAATAAATTGTGCTGGTCTAACTGGCTGTCTGTATGTAGAAAAATGAAAATAGACCCATATTTATCACCTTATGCAAACCTCATATCCAAGTGGATCAAGGACCTCAACATAAAACCTAACACACTGAATAGAATAGAATAGAATAGAATAGAAAGTGGGAAAGAGCCTTAAACTCACTGGCAAACAGGGAAATTTTCTAAATAGAACTCCAATGTCTCAGGCTCTAAGTTCAACAATTGATACATGGGACCTCATGAAATTGAAACCTTATGTAAGGCAAAAGATAACATTCATAGGTCTAATTGGCAATCCACAGAATGGGAAAATTCTTCACTAATTTCACATTCAATAGAGGGTTAATATCCAAAATATATAAAGAATATAAGAAGCTAACCTCCAAAAAAACCAAATAACCCAATTAAGAAATGGGGTACAGTTATAAAAATATAAATCACAACAGAGGAATATCAAATGGTTGAGAGGCACTTAAAGAAATATTCAAAGTCCTTAGTGTTAGTGATCAGGAAAATGCAAATAAAAATGACTCTGAGATTCAAATTTACACAAATAAGAATGACTAAGGTCAAAAACTCAGATGACAGCACATGTTGCCTGGGATGTTGAAAAAGAAGAACACTCCTCCATTAGTAGTAGGATTGCAAACTGGTACAACCACTCTGGAAATCAATCTAGAGGTTCCTCAGAAAATTGGAAATAGATCTACTTGATAGACCCAGCTAGGCCACTCTTTGGCATATACCCAAAAGATGCTTAACTATACCACAGGGACACATGCTCCATAATGTTCCTAGTGGCCTGATTTGTGATAGCCAGAAGCTTTAAACAACGCAAAGGATGAATGGATACAGAAAATGTTGTACATTTACACAATGGAATACTATTTAGCTATTAAAATTGAGGACATGATGAATTTTGCAGGCAAATGGATGGAATTAGAAAATTTCATCCTGAGTGAGTTAACCCAGACCAGAAAGGACACACACAGTATGTACTCACTAATAAGTGGATATTAGTCAAAAAGTTAGATTTCCTAGGATATAATCCACAGATTTAAGAAGTTTAAAATTTCGTTGTTTATCATTCAAAAGTCGATATTGCACGTTAAATAGTAAGTAGTTGAATTTTCCAATTTCTCTGAAAGAGAAATGGTTTGAATTAAAAAGCTTCTAAAAAACTAAATACCAATTTTAAGTCTGCAATCACAACTTGATACAGACTAGAATAAATCCTAAGTAGTTTCCATACTTAATCATAATTTTTAGCCATAGGTGCTTAGTACACAAGGTCCTTAACTTGCCAACATGTAGAACTGAGTAAATCCATATCAGTAAAACAATATTGCTTTGGTGCTCACAATGTATCTCTTTCCTCAAATAGAAACAGAGGGTGCAAACGATTTAGTTCCTTGAGACTTACTGGCCATAATATTTTACATATGTAGTAAAGTTTCAGAGAGATTCTGTCTCAAATAATATTTATAATATACTTGACATTGTGTTTGCATATATATATATATATACATATATATATATATATATATGCAAACACAGTCACAAACAGGAGATCTTTCAAACTCATGTGGATTCAGACATATAATGCACAAAAATAAGCATGAAAAGTTTAAACCTATTTTTTTTTAAAATGTGTAGAACATACCAGTATGATTTTTATTGACAGGATTATGAGGAAATGTGATAATCTCACTCCTGGTTCCCTCCTTCAGTTTACCTCTTATGACTATTTTATTCCCCTTTCTAAGTTATAAAATTTAAGATTCCTCACTTGGGCCTTCCTTCTCATTTAGCTCCTTTGTGTCTCTGGAGTGTATCATGTTAGCATGGTATGTACCTGTAATTTTTATAGCTATCATGCACTTATAATTATGTACTATGCATATCTATTTGGGACTGTATTAGCTCACTCATAATGATACTCAAATTCCATCCATTTTCCTGAAAAATCCATGATGTCTCGATTTTTAATAGTTGAAAAGTATTCTATTGTATGGATGTACCACATCTTCTTTATCCATTTTTTCCAGTAGGGAGACATCTAGGTTGTTCCCCGTTTTTGACTATTATGAATAAAGCTGCTATGTACATAGTGGAGCAAGTGTCTTTGTAAGATTTTGGACCATCTTTGGGGTATATGCCCAGGAGTACTACAGCTGCATCTTGAGATAGAATTATTCCCAGTTTTTTGAGAAACTGTCAAATTGATTTCCAAAATGGTTGTACAAGTTTATATTCCCATGAACAATGAAGAAGTGTTCTCCTTGTTCCACATCTACATGGACAAAGGCCAACTCTTGAATTTTTATCTTAGGTATTGTCCGTGTGAAAAATGAAACCTGAGTTATTTTGATTAGCATTTCTCTAATAACTAAGGACTTTGGACATTTCTTTAAGTGCTTCTCAGACATTAAATTATCCTCTATTGAGAATTCTGTTTAGTTCTGTGCCCCACTTTTAAAATTTGGTCTATCTATCTATCTATCTATCTATCTATCTATCTATCTATCTATCTAGAGCATCTGTGTCTAAATTCTTGAGTTCTTCATAAATTTTGGGAATTAGCGCTCTGTCAGTTGTATGATTGGTCAAGATTCTTTGCCAATCTTTGGGTTTCTGGTTTTTACTATTGACAGTTTCCTTTCATTTACATAAGTTTTACAGTTTTGTGATGTCCCATTTATCAATTACTGATCTTAAAGCCTGATCTACTGATGTTCTCTACAGAACACTGTCTATTGTACAAATGTATTCAAGGATATTTCTCGCTATATCTTCAGTAGACATAATGTATCTGGTTTTATGTTGAAGTCCTTGATCTACTTCAACTTGAGTTTTGTTCAGGGTGATAAAAATGCATCTATTTTCAGTCTACTATGTGTAGACATCCACTAGTCTGGTACAATTTGTTGAAGATGCTTTTATTATTCCATTGTATTACTTGGACCTCTTTATCAGAAATTTAGTGTTCATAGATGTGTGGGTTTAATTTTGTGTCTTTGAATAAATTCCAGTGATCAATATGTACCAATACCATGCAGTTTTTATTATTATTGCTTTGTAGTACAGCTGTACATTAGGAATGGTGATTCCTCCCCAAGTTCTTTTATTGCTCAGAATTTTTTTGCCATACTGGATTTTTTTGTTTTTCCATATGAAGTTGAGAATTGATCTTTCAAACCCTATACAAAAATTATGTTGGAATTTTGATGGGGATTGTATTGAATCTGTAGATTGCTATTTGTAAGATGGCCAGTTTTTTCACTATGCTAATTTTATATATCCACAAGCATGGGAGATATTTCCATCTTCTGATATCTTCTTCAATTTCTTTCTTTAAAATGTTAAAGTTCTTGTAATACAAATATATCTCTTGCTTGGTTAGAGTTATACCAATATATTTTATACTACTGGTGATTATTGTAAAGGCTGTTGTTTCTCTATTTTTTTTCCTCAGTCCATTTTTCATCAGTAGAAAAAAGGTCTTCTCAGGCAACAGGCTGTGGAGAGGCTCTGCAGGTTCCTAACAAATACAGAGGTGGATGCTCTCAGCCAACCACTGGGCTGAACTCAGGGTCCCCAATGGAAAGAGCTAGAGAAAGGACCCAAGGAGCTAAAGGGGTTTGCAACCCCTTAGGAAGAACAACAATATGAACTAACCAGTAGCACAGAGCTCCCAGGGACTAAACCACCAACCAAAGAGTACACATGGAGGGACACATGACTCCAGCTACCTATCAAGCTGAGGATGGCCTTGTCAGACATCAATGGGAGGAGAGGCCATTGGTCCTGTGAAGGCTTGATATTCCAGTGTAGGGAAAGCCTGGACAGAGAAATGGCAGTGGGTAGGTTGATGAGCAGGATAATGGCGATGGGATAGGGAGTTTTTGGAAGGGAAACAAGGAAAAAGGATAACATTTGAAATGTAAATAATGAAAATATCTAATAAAATTTCAAAAACTGTCTTCTGATTTATTTGAGTTAATTTTATATCCAGCCGCTTTGCTTGACATATTTATCAGCTGTGGGAGTTCTCTTGTAGAACTTTCAGATCACTTATGCATATTATCACAACATCCATGATAATTTGACTTCTTCCTTTCCAATTTGTAGCCACTTGATCTTCTTTAGTTGTCTTATTTCTCTAGCTAGAACTTCAAGTATAATGAGAGCCTGGTCAGCCTTGTCTTATCCCTGATTTTCATGGAAATGCTTTAAGTTTCTTGCTATTTAGTTTTTTGTAAGATATTGTTATGCTTTATGTTGCTTTGATTATGTTTAGGTATGTGCCCTATACTCCTAATTTCTCTAATCCCTTTAACATCAAAGGGTTTTGGATATTGTCAAAGTGTTTTTCTGCATCTAATGAGATAATCATTTGATTTTTTTTTCAGTCAGTTTATTTATATGATGAATTACATAGATAGAGCTTCATATATTGAACTATCCCTCCATGCCTGGGTTGAAGCATAATTGATCTTGATGGATGATGTGTTTGATATGTTCCTGGACTCAGCTTGATAGCATTTTGTAGAGTAGTTTTGTATAAACGTTCATCATAGAAATTGGTCTGAAATTCTCTTTCTTTGGTGAGTCTTTGTGTGATTTAAATATCAGCATGACTGTGGCCTCAGAGAATGAGTTTGGCCATGTTCCTTCTGTTTCTATTTTATGTTATAGTTTGTGGGGTATTAGTATTAGCTCTTCTTTGAAAGTCTAGTAGATTTCTGCATTAAAGTCATTGTCTCTGGTTCTTTTTTTGGTGGGGAAACTTTTAATGACTACTTCTCTTTCCTTAGAGATTATGGGTCTGGTTAAATTGTTTACCTGATCCTTATTTAAGTGTTATCTGCATAGAAAAATGTTTTTAAAAGAATTTTGAATTTGTGGATTACAGACTTTTATTTTTTTATTTTTTAGAGGAAAAATGCCATTTTTTTAAACTTAAATTTCTTACCCCTTAAGTATTCACATTAATACATCTTATAGTATATGTGAAATATGAAAACATGCGAGTTATGCAAACTATACTATGTTATAGTGCAAGTCAAATAGCAAAGGACCTAACAATTTTGAAAATGCTACTCAATCGTCTCTTTCTGCTTTATTGACCTGGGCAAAAAATAAATGCCTGGAAACAAAAGATAGAATATGCAGTATTTCGCCAATGATAACAATTAACTTTCCCAACATGAGTTAAGTAGCCCATGCAACCTAAGCTAATGCCTATGGTAACAGCAGTCCTCTGGTCTGACTCACATCATTATTGTAAAGGTGGCCACTGAGGGCTGGCCCAACCTTCTCCGTGTTCATCCATCTTTCTTCGAAGAAAGAAGTCTCGTTCCAAGATCTCTATGCTGAAGTAATACTCTATTTGGCACTTAATGTATTCTTTAAGCAGTGTTTCTTCCACAGGATACAGGTGCACATCTGTGCCATCATTGTAGTAGTACATCCTGCTGGCGTTAATCTCTGTAGGCAATGGCTGCTCAGTTCTTTCCCCTGGCTCTCGATAACCATATGAATAGTCAAAGTTCAGTCTAGGGTTTACTTGACCTCAGCCTCTTCCACGGCCTCTCGTGGAGCCTCGGATGGTACCACCCTCACTTCTCACACTGGATACTTCATCTTGATCATCTATGTCTCTTTTCTTTATCCCGTCTCCAACTCCGTGTTTCACTTTTTTTTATTACTGTGCGCTAGTTTATTTGCTTCAGGTTGACATCTAGAGCTGTTCTGGACCCAGGTCTTTACTGGCTGTCTGGTCTCACATCATCTAAGTGGAGTGGCATCCATTTATGCTTATTAGCTCTCTTCTGCTGACTGCTTGACTAAGCCTCATCCTGGCTGACATTCTCAATAGAACCATCTGGTTTTGCTTGCCTGTTCTCACTGCTCTCACTGTTGCTTCTTTTTCCAATCATCTCTTCTTTGTCTTCTCTCATTTGTGACTTTTTACTTCCTTGGTTGATAACACTCTGAGACCCCATGTTAACCAATTCACCTGGTGTTGGCCAGTCTGCCACATCACTGAAGTCACTAGCCTTGTTGGATTTCTTTGTCTTGAGTTTTCCTGCTTTTATAATTTTGGGGGAACTGAGCTCGGCCTCCTGGTAGTCCTGAGTGGGCAGCAGCACACCGGTGCCCACTGAGAACTGGTGCTGCAGCAGCTTCGTGGTCCAGGGATTCCCCTTTGACAGCAGCAGCGGTGGCAGCAGCTCATCCTTGGGACAGCTGTCCCTGGGTCCTCCCGGGTGTCCTCCAGTGGGTCCCGTAGTGCTGGCGAGTACAGGCTTTTAAAGTAAGACCTAATGATTCTTTTAATTTCCTGAGTATCATTTGTTATGAATCACTTTTTGTTTCTGATTTTGTTTATATGAATACTGTCACTCTGTCTCTCCGTTAGATTGCCTATCTTGATTTTCTCAAAGAACCAGTGATGGGTTTCCTAGATTCTTGTATTATTTTCTTTGTTTCTATCTGATTTATTTCAGCTATGATTTTGATTATTTCCTGCCTTCTACTCCCTTTGGTGTGCTTGCTTTTGATTTTTCCTAGACCTTTCAGGTGTGATATTAAATTGCTTGTATGAGAATTTTGTAATTTTCTTTTGGAGGCAATTAGTGCTGTGAACTTTTCTCTTATTTCTGTTTTCATTGTGCCCTATTTGAGTATGTAGTGCCTTCATTTTCATTGCATTTTAGAAAGTGTTTAATTTCTTCATTTCTTTCATGACCCAGAGATCAATGGATACGGAGTTGTTCAATTTCCATAAGTGTGTAGGCTTTCCAGTGTTTGTGTTGAAGACCATCTTTAATCCGTGTTATTAGGATAAAATACAAGTCATTATTTCAGTGTTCTTGTATCTGTTGAAATTTGCTTTTTAATCGACTGTATGGTCAATTATGGAGAAGGATTCACAGGATGCTGAAAAAAGATGTATATAATTTTCTGTTTTGGTGAAATATTGCAACATTTTCTGTGAGGTCCATTTGATTCATCGTGTCTCATAGTTTCATTATTTCTCTGCTTAGTTTTTGTCTGGATGTCCTGTGAAGTAGTGAGAGTGGAGTGTTGAATTCTCCGACTGTTAATGTGTGGGAATAAGTGTGATATTTAAAATTCGGTACTGTTCATTTACAAATGTGTGTGTGGGCATTTGTTGGGGTCATATATGTTCAGAATTGAGATATCATTTTGGCATTTTGTTTTGTTTTGTTTTCGTTTCTTGTTGGAGCCTCCCAGACAGGCAGCCACTGTTCTACACCACCTGGGGTGATTTCTGCCAGGCTGGTTCTTTGTTTATACCTGCCACTGTTCCCCCATTGCCTCAGGGCAGACACTACTCCCTGCTGCTAGGCACCTAGATGCTACAGAGACAGCATTCCTGAAGATCTGCCTACCTGTTCGCACCTGGACTGCCCCAAGATTGGGGCTGGGGGGAAGGGTTTTTCCCATGCCATATAAACCCGGTACTTCATTAAACATTTGGGCTTTGATCAGGAAATCTTGTCAAGGTCTGGTTATTTCTCTTCTTGCCATCTTTTCCCTTTCAGCCCAGCCCTGCCTTTCATGACGAACCCGGATCGGAGTGTGACTGACTGCAGACAAAAGCTCTAAGGCAGAAACACAGTTTCTGAGTATGAAGTGTTCTTACCTGTCTCATTTGGTTAACTTATATTGAAAGTCTATTTTATTAGGTATTAGAATGGCTATTCCAGCTTGATCCGTGGGTCCATTTGCTTGTCAATTTTCCCATCCCTTCAATGTGAGGTAATGTTTATCATTGATGCTGATATGTATTCTTGTATTCAACAAAATGATGGATCCTGTTTTCAAAACCATTCTCTTACCCTGTGTCTTTTATTGGGGAATTTCCTCCTTTGAAGTTGAGATATAATAATGTTTTTTACTGTACTTTGATGTTACGCGTGTGTGTGTGTGTGTGTGTGTGTGTGTGTGTGTGTGTGCACACGTGCAGTCTCTGTTGAGATGTTTTATGCTACCTGTTTTTTTCCAATGCTGCTTTCAATATCTTTTCTCACTTCTGTAGATTTTCTGTTTTGATTATTATGTTCCAGGAGGATTTTCTTGTCATATTCAGTCTAATTTGGTATTCTACATGCTTCTTGCATGTTTATAGGCATCTCTTTCTTTATGTTGGTGGTATTTTCTTCTATGATTATATTGAGAATATTTTGGGAGCTGTAGAGCTGGAATTCTTTACCATATTCTATTCTTCTTATTCTTGGATTAGGTCTTTTCACGGTATCCCAAATTTCCTGGATATTTTGTGTTAGGAATTTTTTAGCCTTAACATTTTATTTGACTGATGTACCAGTTTCTTCTATTATATTTTGTATGCCAGAGATTCTTTCTTCCATTTCCTTTATTATGTTGGTTATGCTTTCATCTGTTGTTCCTGTTCTCTCTCTAGGATTTCCATCTCCAGGATTTCCTAAGTTTAAGGTTTCTTTTTATTGCTTCTATTTCCACTTTCAGGTTATGCATACTTTTATTTATTTATTTCTTCACTCATTTAATTGTATTTTCCTGTATATCTTTAAGGAACTTATTTGTTTCCTACTCTTTAAGGACCTCTATGTTTGTAGTTTTTCTGTATTTCTTTAATGGATGTATTTCTTTCCGCTTTAAAGGCCAATATCACTTTGATAAGATTTGATTTGAGTTGTCTATGAATTATTAGGTTTTTCAACCCTCTTTCTCTATTCTCAGAGTTAAGTTAGAGATCTATAATGTAAAGAAACACTTGAGGGACAGAGATTAATAATCTCAAGAGGGACTTCAGACATTGATTGTAAGTGAGAGAACGCATCATTTCTACTCAGGCCATATTTCCTCCTGAAATGGTTCAGTGTTGTTTCTAGTAAAGGATACTCATTGCAGGGAATGCAAACAAGGTGAATTTTATTATGGTTTATTTAAAATGCTTCATTATGATATTTACTTATCAACATGTAAAAAGAAATTGGAAGGGGCATACGTGAGGAAAATAATTTGATGAATATAAAAAGAACTCCTCATGTGTTTGCAACAAACCACAAAAAAGCACAAATTTTATAAGTGAAATCCAACTATTTTCTAAATGTGTTCTGTTAATTTTTGTAAATAGTTTTATGTTGTGACAAAATTAAACTTTATGATATTCCAAAATTACCAAGGATTAACTAAGCCCATTTTCACTACCAATTTATGTTTATAAGTTTCTGTTAGAATAAAAGAACAATAAGATGTACAATCATACAAATGAATTACAGTAACAGTTTATATTCAACCATGTTAGAGAAAAACAAAGAATTAAACAACTCAAGTGTGTGAAATAGAAGAATACATTCCTAGCTGGTGATATTATTTTAATTCATTCTTATTGTCATAGTAGTCAACTGCCTATAAGCACATTTGCAACTAAACTTTAATGGTCAAAGCTTAGGATACCAAATCTTAACTGTTCAAATCAGTCACTTACTGTACCTGGCAGGGAGAAAACAAAGTAAAACAAACAAAAGATCTCATTCTGAAAAGGCAATATAGAAGAACCAGATAATGTTCTATGGTGAAAACCAACTCCATTTTGAGGTAAGTACTTGGCATATAGATTACACAGTGTAAGAATGGTTCCCTAGCCCACTTTCCTGCAAACAGCATGTGCTGCCCATTGCAAAAATGCCACAAACCCCGAACTCCAACCGGCAGAGACGGGGAGAAATGACACAAATGCCAAGGAAGGTTCCAAACAGATTTCTTCTTTATCTTCTCGAACAGCTTTTTCTAGGTAAGGGAGGCACAGAAGGCTCAGGTGGTCTTCTTCCCTTAAAGCTCAACTTAGACAATATGCTAGCTACTTAATCTCCACTATCTGAAGATTCCTCCGTACTCTCATCAGTACTGTCCTACCTTTTAGACTCCTTTCTTCTTTGCTGATCACTATGTTGAGACATAACCTCCTTTACTTCCTCTAATGCTTCTACCCCTTTTTCTATCTCAGCAGCATACTTTCCACTCTTGTCTGTCAGGCAAACTTTGACCAAATTCCAAATGGCTAGCGTGTCCAGTGGTAATAGGGTAGTCGAGTCTGCTGCCTACAAGTCTCTATCTAGTCATTCCCAATATTGGGGATTTACATAGCCCTCTTCTAGAAACCAGGGTGCCTCTTTAATTATTGTTTCCAAAAATTTGTCTAGAGTTTCATTTTTTAATTTAACTCCGTTTCGTTTGAGAAGCCGTACTAATGAGGTTTTTACCTTCACTGTTGAAGCGGTGGATCCCATGACTCTTTATCTGAGGTTTTCCGATCCTTTTGGAGGCTAGACTTTCCTGACTCTGTCCTGTAACCCCGGGAGCTTAACTTGTTTCTATACCGAGATCTTTAACTCCTTCCCGTAACCCCAGGAGCTTAACTTGTACTTACCATGGAACTCCCCTGTAGCTCCTTTTTCTTGGTCCAGCTCTTGCATGAGTTCCGAAGTTTCTCCCTTCTTGGCCAACAATGGGTGGTTTGAACTGATTTACCAGCAATTCTAATACCATCAGGGTTATTTGCGACAGGAAGTACACCAAAACAGCACACACACACACACACTCACACACACACACACACACTCACACACACACACACACACACACACACGCACACGCACGCGCGCACACACACACACTGCAGAGTAATTTTGCCATGTGTGCTTTGTCTTTTGAAATATACCTTTTTTTTATGGCTGTAACACCACTCCTTGCATGGATCCTTAGTTTTGAAATTAATAAGACACGGTGAATTATTCAATTAAAGAATCATCATCATCTTCCTGCAGCTGAAGATGGGAGAATCGACGGGATGCGGATGCTCTGCTCTGCATGAATACCTTCTTTCTTCTTAGCCAACTGAACTACTTCTAATCTTCCTGTTCCTTCTGCCTGGCTTCTGCCTTTTCTTTCTTTTCTGCTTCTTTCTTGACCTTTTCTTCTTTTCTTCTTTCTTCTTCACCAGATGCCCTGTTCAGCTTCCTCACACGGGGCACCAGAGCCTTCTCTTCTTTTGTTCCCCGTATGGGTCACCAGATGCCGCAAACCCTGAACTCTGACTGGCAGAGACGGGGAGAAACGACACAAACGCCAAGGAAGGTTCCAAACAGATTTCTTCTTTATCTCCCCGAACAACTTTTTCTAACCCTCTTCCAGTTCCAACTAACTCCAACCGAACTGTTTACAGCTTTTCCCACAGCATTCTCTTCCCTCCCTCCGGGGCACATCCTGTTTTTCTCAGTCCTCAGAGCTCCTTCAAAACAACATTTTCCCTCCTGCCCAGGGTGCATCCTGTTTTCAGTCCTCTGACCTAATCCCTCCCCCCTCTCCTGGATCCGGTCAGAGTTCAGCCAGGGCGCATGGTGATAGTCCAGTAACTCAGCAGGCAGGCAGTACAGGATCATCCACACAGGCTCAGCAGGCTCAGATTCTTGCAGCCAGGGAACATGGGGCTTGCCCCCCCCCCCCGCTCCCCACATAGAGTTCAGGCTCAGGCTCTTGGCAAACAGGCACCACGGGGCTTGGCACATCCGCTCCCCACACAAAAACAATTGTCATAGCCTAAGCTGCATTCTGTTCTACAAGGTAGTCTGAGAATATATTAGAGTTTATGATAACATTCCTAAAAGCCAAGTGTTTTTTCTAATACTCGGGTTGAAACCTCTCCTTCCACATATCATGAAATATCTCAGTCACTTGACAAAAGTATGCATTATAACATTGCCTTCACCGAACCTTGAACAGTCATTTATTTTGTATTAGGTCATTTCATTCTGGGTGTTTAGATGCTATGATTCCCATGGAACTTTTCTATTTACACAGATTTTTCAATAATATGTTTACATTGCTATTATACGTTGTGCAGGAATTTAATTTATGAAGTCTGTGTGAGTGTGAAGGACTATCATAAGAATCCTGTGTGACTCTGTAATACAATTTGTGTTCTGGAATGGTGATATTGTAACTCACAGTGGAGTGAGATGACAGTCTATATGTAGCCCCATGGAAAATAATAAGTAATATCTAACGATTAGAATAACAAACCTAGATTTAAGGAAACAGCATATGTGTGCTGCAGACTGGATAAAGTTGGCCCCTCAACCGATGGGAGAATCAGGGTCTCTGTACCCAGGTGAGAAAGGAGTCTGCGGTGTGACAGACAGATGCAAACACAAAGGAGTGTTGATCTGAATGTAATTTCTCAAAGTGAGTATCAGACTTACATTACAGAAGAAAACAAGGAAGTTAGGTGATACATTAAGGTCATCCAAGGTATATTGAGGTTACCCGATGCAAAATGACTCTTTACACAAAACAGAGAAATGCATATATAAAAGCTGCCAGGAACCAGGCAGTGTTTACAACTGGGATAAAAATCAGTGTTTGCAAATGGGATTAAAAATCAGCCCCACCTAAGTTCAGCTTATTCTTAGAATCCATGGGCAAGGGCTTCATGCCCTTACCATAGTTCCAATTCTAGTCTATTGTATAATCCACCTTCTCCCTAGGCCATTGTAAATTCCTGTATATGGGAGTAACTCAGCTATTATTCTAAGTGATTTTGTGGGGGACTTTATTTTATCAAGTAATGTAGTGTGCCATACATAACTATAATAAGAATCTAAACTTACTTTGCTAAGTTTGCCATGAAATTTCTAACTCTATGTAGTAGATAGTAATATATGATTTCTTTCACTATCTCTCTTTCAATACTGAAGGCTTTTTGTCTGAAGGAGTAGCATTCTTACAAAATTCAAAGCCCAAGGTTGGCTCAATGATTTCCTAGGATATTGGAACACTGGTGTAGGCTAATCTAACTTAGCTATATGTCAACTCATTCCTTGTAGGCACTTATAATAAAACAATATTGAAGGAAAGCACACAGATCTGTTCACTGACTGATATAGGGACAAGTTTGGAGCATTCGTGTTACAGGATGCCAAGACTCTAGGAGACTAAGGTTCCATGAAACTTTGTGCCCCAGGACTGTGTCCAAGATTTTGGGCTTTCCACACAAACTTCACTAGAGTAAGTGTGGCATATGTGTTACTGAATAGAGCAGAAAGACTCTATTCAGGATAATTACTGTACTTTTTTTCTTTTTTTCTACATTTAGAATGTTGTTATAATCAATACCATCCAGATCATTGTACTTTAATCCTTAAATGGTTTTAACTGAGTGACATCAATTATTTCAATCAGTACAAATATGTATCTCTTTTCATAAAGAAACTTATCATTTCTATGTAATGTTAGTGTTTCACTCCCATATGACTAGAATAGCCATTTTTCCTATGCTATATAACAGTACAAACCTATTACATATCAGGTAGCATTTTATTGTAAATGATCAACGTAACACATAAAAATACCTGTTTTTGTTTTGTTGTTGTTGTTGTTGTTGTTGTTGTTTTAATGTTGCTCCTTAGATATCTAGAGTATATGGACACAACACAATTAGGATAGGAAGACAACAATAAGATTGGAATTTCTATTTCTTCTTGGGTTTTAAATTTCATTCTGAGGCTTCACCCAAGCATTTTTTTCCGTCTCTTCTTGCATTATTATTTCTTAAACAAACCTTCTGTCTTTTTCTGTGAAAATAACTATTTCCCTAAATTTTAGTTGTCACCATTGTTCTTCACATGATACCAATGGCAATAATAATGGTTTAGATTTTTCTTCTAAATAGTCTAAATAGATTTTAAAAGTAAAATGACAAAAAAATAATAATAGTGAGCTAGTTATTCCTACCCAAAATCAACTTTTTATTATTGTGTTGCATACATCGTGCTTCTCTTAAAGACACTAATGACTGCTATGCAACTTTTACACCATACATAATAACTATTACATATAACTGTTTTAGGATTTGTACTGCATCATGACTTTTTCTGTTGGGCATTTGGTGACCATCACATATGTAATCTTAAGTTTTAAAAGAGCCTTTATCTGGTAGAATTTGCGTTTTATTCATTGAAGACTACAGAAGCACTGGGTCTGTAAAAATTACAATTTGGTAGTTAACCTTATTTGGATGATAGAATAAGAGAAGTTAGTATATTAGTCAAATAGTATTCTAGAAGTTTTTTTTCTCTTGCCCTTTTTATGCTGGAATTTTACTTGTAAGAAAATATAACAAATAAAATTGGAATACACAGAGAAAGAGAAATATTTGATAGAGCTTCTATGATATTTCCAGTATTGCAGCTCTTTAAGGGTATCCCGTAAAATATAGAAGCATTCACTAAAAGTCTTCCAACAACAACAATAACAACAACTACGCCCAGGACCAGATGAGTTTACTGCAGAATTATATCAGACCTTCAAAGAGGACCTAATACCAATCCTCTTCAAACTATTCTACAAAACAGAAACAGAAAGAACACTACCCTATTCATTCTGTGAAGCCACAGTTACACTCTGTATTCTACCTTGGAGATGGAATGTTTTCTGTCTAACCAGGAACTTGTCACAATTTCCTTCCATAGAGGACTTCATAAGAGATTTTTCTCTTTCTATCACGTTTAATATTTAAAATTCCAAATAGATTTTAAAAACTGGTTGGGTGCATATTACTTTTAAGCTCAGAGATACCATATATATATTTAAGAGGCATTTAACTATTATAAATTATTTTGATGACTTAAAAATGTCAATACTGAGTTATATATTTTAAAATGAATTTTGTTAGTTTAACAAAAAAAAGACATGAAGGTTAAAAAAACAAAACAATACACAAACCAAAAATCACATTTAAAGCTAATGGTCAGACATGAGAGTCAGTACTTTTCAATGAAGGTTCAGAATAGTAGGTAAATACTAGTCAAATAAATAAAATAGTAAATTGCATCAAATATTTCAAAGCATTGTTTCCTTATTTGGATACAGAAAGTCAGTTCTTGTCTGTTTGTTTTTTATTATTGATTATATAATTACAGCCTTATTTTGTATGTCTCATTACAGCAAAGTTTATTTCTTGAGATTATCTCAGTTTTAAGCAGTATAGGTCTTATATTTGTGGCTTATTATATCTTTACTCTTGTTATGATGCAACATAGTACATTATTTGACCAGAACTCTGGGCTTATAAATTGAAATACACATTCTCTAAGCATTGGAAACTTTGAAAATGATTGAAAAATAAACATTGAACTCAGAACAAGAAACTAGAATAGATAAAAACTGTACTACCCATTGGAAGGCATAACTTTAATGCAGCTTCTATGAGATTCCCAGTATTGCAGCTGTTTAAGGGTTATTCATAATAAATAATTAACACCTATGATTTGTTTTTAAGATGTGTTCATTATTTTCTATTATTTTAACATCATAAAATACACTGTTTATAGTGACTATCTCCTTGTACTTTTCATGGAGAAGTTAGCACAATAAGATCCACTTGGCATACATGGCACATGGCTATCATGTCACCTTCTTAAATGATTTTTCATTTAGATCTTGTTTTTTAGCACATAAAATGCCTAAATCTATTGTGAAAATATAATCAAAACACAAGCTCTTAACTTAATCTTCAATAAAACTAAGATTAAACAAAGACTAACAGTTCCTGTTTTTCCTCAAGTCTATCTGTACCCACTGACCTTTTCAATGTGGTCTGTTTACTTTTACTTCATTAAAACAGGATTAAACTTTCTTTTGTCATAAGCACTTTGTTGAAGAAAGATAATGTCCCAAGCATGGAAGGAGTCTGACAGATGGAAATCTTTTGCTCTAAGGTTAGTTACCATACGATCCATCTGCAGCACCCTTGGGCACTTATATGATACATTGGACACTTATATTATACATCTTATAGAGATACAATCTCATCAATGTACTTTGATTTTTTTTCCAAACTACCTCAAAATACATAGACAATAGATGTCTATTACATGAAAAATAGACAATAAAATGTATAATGATACAAGATATATTATCTACTTGTTAATAAACAGAAATAATAAGATTTAAAAGTAAACAGAAAAAGTGGAAAACAGTCATTTTGTGTGAGTAAACTCCAAGATAGGAGGACGATTCTGAAAAACCTCCATATAAATGTGAATTATAGGCTAGAGTATACACTGGCAGCTTAACAGCACATCTGAAAGCTCTAGAACAAAAAGAACAAATAAACCTAAGAGAAATAGAAAGCAGGCAATAATCAAACTCAGGTCTGAAATCAACTAAGTAGAGACAAAGAGAACTATACAAAGAATCAACAAAACTAGGAGCTGTTTCTTTGAGAAGATCAACAATAAGGAAAAGAAAAACAGAAGGATCATTACCTAATTAGTTCTATGACGTCACATTTATGCTAATACCATAACCACACAGTACAAATAGTCTTCAAGAAAAACAAAGTACAGATAATCCTCAAGAAAAACAGCAACTGTGAGTCTTTGTTTAATTTTGATATTATTGAAGACTAAGTTGAGATCATGTGTTTTAATTATATTTACACAATAGATTTAGCTAGACTAACCAGAGGGCACAGAGACAATATCCAAATTAAAAAAATAAGAAATGAAAAAGAAGATATAACAAAAGAACCAAAGAAATGTAAAAAATTCTAGACAGATACCAGTTACCAAAGTTAAATCAGGATCAGATAAACCATCTAAACAGCCCCTTAACCCTTAATGAAATAGAAACAGTCATTATAAGTCTCCCATCCAAAAAAAGCACAGGTCCACATGGTTTTAGTGCAGAATTATATCAGACCTTCAAAGATGGCCAATATTCTTCAAACAATTCCACAAAAAACAAACAAAACAAACAAACAAAAAACCAGAAGGAACATTACCGAATTTGTTCCATGAAGCCACATTTATGCTGATACTAAAAGCACACAAAGACACAACAAAGAGAACTTCTGACCAATTCTCCTCATGAATATCGATGCAAAAATAGTCCATGGAATACTACTCAGTTACCAAGAATGAGGACATCCTGGGATTTGCAGGCAAATGGATGGAACTAGAAAATATCATCCGGAGTGAGTAACTCAAATTCAAAAGAACATGCATGGTATATATTTACTAATAAGTGGAAATTAGCCAAAAGAAGTACAGAATATCCAAGATACAATCCAAAGAACTCAAAAAGGTCAACAAGCAGAAGGGCCCCTGTGAGGTCATGTCAGTCCCTCTTAGGAAGGAGAATAAGGCAATCATATGGGGGAAGGTGGGAGGGACCTGGGAAGGAAAGTGTACAGGGGAAGAGGGGGACATGATCTGGTATTGGGTGGAGGAAAAGGACTGAAACCCTCAGAGCCAGAAGAAAGAATGGAATCAGGCAACCTTGGGAGGTAGGAGGTTGGGGGTACCCTCCAGAATGTACCAGAGACCTGGGCGGTGAGAGACACTCAGGACTCAAAGGGAGGAAGGGACCTTACATGAAATGTCCTACAGTGGGGAGAGGGAACTTGTAGAGCCCACCTCCAGCAGAACATCAAGGCATCAAATGAGGGATGGAGTTACCATCACACAGTCACATCTCTGACCCATAATTGTTCCTGTCTGAAAGAATTACAGTGATAGAAATGCAAAGGAGCCTGAGGAAAAGAAGGTCCAGAGATAGGCCCAAAGTTGGATCCAGCTCAAAGGGGGGGCCCCAAGACCTGACATTATTATTACTGGGGCTATAGAGCGCTCACAAAAAGGGACCTATCATGACTGCCCTCTAAAAGACCCAGCAAGCAGCTGAAAGAGTCAGACACAGATATTTGTATCCAACTAATGGACAGATGCTGACCTCTCTGGTTGAATTAAGGAAAAATTGGAAGAAACTGAGGAGGGGAGGCGACCCTGTAGGAGGACTACCAGTCTCAATTAACCTGGACATCTGAGATTTCTCAAACATTGGACTACCAACCAGGCAGCATATAACAGCTGATATGAGGCCCCCAACACATATACAGCAGAGGCCTGCCAAATCTGGGTTAAGTCAGAGAAGATGTCCTCAAGAGAATGGAGGCATGATGAAGTTGCTGGGGTTGGGGGGTGGGACATCCTTGTGGAGACAGGGGGCAGAAAGGAGGTATGGGATATGGAGCAGTCAGAGGGTAGACTGGAAGGGGATTAAAATCTGGAGTGTAAAAATCAATCAATCAATCAATCAATCAATCTCACAGAGTAATGAACACATCAAAAGACCATTCAACATGATCAAGTGGGCTTTATCCCAGGGATGCAGAGATGGTTCAATATATGGAACTCCATCAACATAATTAACTCTATAAAAAATTCTAAGAAAGAAATGCATTATCATTTCATTTGATGCTGAAAAAGCATTTGACATAATTCAACACTCCTTCTTGTTAAAAGTCTTGTAAAGAACAGAAATCCAAGCCCACACCTAAACATAGTAAAAGCAATATACTGCAAACAAGTAGCCAACATCAAACTAAAGGAGAGAAACATGAAGCAATCACACTAAAATCAAGGACTAGACAATACTGCCCACTCTCTCCCTTTCTTTTCATTATAGTACTTACAGTCTTAGAGCAATTAGACAAAAAAAAAAGGCGGTCAAAGGCATCCAAATTGGAATGGAAGAAGTCAAAATATCACTACTTGCAGATGATATGATAGTATTCTTAAGTGACCCCTAAATTCCACCAGAGAACTCCTTCAGCTGATAAACAACTTCAGCAAAGTGGCTGGATAAAAATTTAACTCTAACATATCAGTAGCCTTACTTTACTCAAAGGATAAATGGGTTGAGAAAGAAATTAGGGAAATGACACCCTTCATAATAGTCACAAGTATGAAATACCTTAGTGTGACTCTAACCAAGCAAGTGAAAGATCTGTATGATAAGAATTTCAAATCCCTGAAAAAAAGAAATTGGAGAATACTTCAGAAGATAGAAATATCTCCCATGCTCATGGATTGGCAGAATTAACATAGTAAAAATGGCTACCTTACCAAAAGCAATCTACATTGTCAATGCAATCCCTATCAAAATTACAACTCAATTATTCACAGAGATAGTTAGAGTAATTCTCCAATACATTTGGAACATCAAAAAACCCAGGATAGCAAAAACTATTCTCAACAATAAGAGAACGTCTGGGGGTAATGACCATTCCTGACCACAAACTGAACTTAGAGCAATAGTGATAAAAGTGGCATGATATTGGTACAGAGACAGGCAGGTAGATCTGTGGAATAGAATTGAATAATCAGAAATGAACGCACACACATGACCACTATATCTTTGACAAAGGAGCTAAAATCATCCAGTGAAATAAAAGACAGCATTTTCAACAAATGATGCTTGTTCAAGTGGTGGTCTGCATGTAGGAGAATACAGATAGATCCATTCTTATATCATTGTACAAAGCTCAAGTACAAGTGGATTAAAGGCCTCTACATAAAATCAAATACACTGAATCTGCTAGAAGAAAAATTCTCTAGGGAAAGATTCTTGAACACATTGCCACAGGGGAAAATTTGCTGGACAGAACACCAATGGCCCAGGCTCTATGATCAACTGTAGACAAATGGGATCTTATAAAATTGAAAACTTCTGTATGGCACAAGGTACTTTCATCAGGACAAAATGGCAACCTACAGATTGGGAAAGATCATTACCAGTCATACATTTGATAGAAAGCTAATATTCAATATATACAAAGAACTCAAAAAAATTAGACTTTTCAATGAAGGTTCAGAATAGTAGGTAAATACTAGTCAAATAAATAAAATAGTAAATTGTATCAAATATTTCAAAGCATTGTTTCCTTATTTGGATACAGAAAGTCAGTTCTTGTCTGTTTGTTTTTTATTATTGATTATATAATTACAGCCTTATTTTGTATGTCTCATTACAGGGAACAAAATAATCCTGGGAGGTAGAGGGTGAGAGGGACTTGGGAGAAAGACAGGAGGGGGAGAGGGACAGTGTGAGGGCAGGATCAGGTGTGGGAGGAGACGGGAGATGAAGAGAGGGTCGGGAAACTGAACAGATGTGTGTAGCAATGGGCGATATGGAATGGGGGTAGTTAACAGAAAATCCCAGATGCTAATAAAGCAAGAGGCTCCCAGGACCCAACAGGGATGACATGTGCTGAAATACCCAACAAAGGGGAGAGAGAACCTATAGAAACCAGATGGAGAGATTAGGCCAGGCACCCGGTTGAGGGATAGCTCTTCTCAAAAATATTAACCCAGAATTGCTCCTGTCTAAAGGAAATACAAGGACGAAGAGTGGAGCAGAGACTGAAGGAAAGGCCATCCAGAGACTGTCCCACATGGGGATCCATCCCATATGCAGCCACCAAACTCAGTCACTATTTCTGATGCCAAGAAGTACTTGCTGACAGGAGCCTGATATAGTTGTCTCCCGAGAGGCTCTGTTAGAGCCTGACAAATACAGATGTGGTTGTTTGCAGCCAACAATTGAACTAAGTGTGGAGGAGTTAGGGAAAAGGCTGAAGGGGCTGAAGACATTTGCAACCCCATAGGAAAAACAACAATACCAACCAACCATATCCTCCAGAGCTCCCAGGGACTAAACCACCAACCAAAGAACACAAATGGAGGGACCCATGGCTCCAGCTGCATATGTAGGAGAGGCGGCCTTATCTGCCATCAATGAGAAGGGAGACCTTTGGTTCTATGAAGGCTTGATGTCCCAGCATAGAGTAGTGCTAGGGCAGTGAGGCAGAAGTGGGGAGAGCACTTAGGAAGCAGCCTTATATAAGCAGAGAAAGAGGGGGGATAGGATAGGGGGTTTGTGGAGGGAAGACAAGGAAGAAGGATAACATTTGAGATATAAATAACATCACCAATTTAAAATTTTAAAATCATAAAAAACAAATGTAAATTATGCCTTTGAAACTTTTTAAGTGAAAGTTTGATTTGTATAACCCAGAAAATTCAGAAAATCTTTAAAGGGGGTATAGGAGACGGTGACCTTCACTGGAGGAGGAGAAAGAAGGTAGTAAGAAGGGACAAAAGTGAATATTGTTTCATAGAACGGTAGTTGAGGAGAAAATTGTTGGGTAGATAGATTAGTGGAAGGCATAAGCATAATTAAAATTGTCTTGAAAATTTCCATCTAAACATTCTATAGAGAAACTATCTAATGTATATACAGAAACATGTTTGAAAATATTTTAAATAGGGTATCTATGACAAGATGACAATGCCTTTTGTACAAATTTCAGGCTAACAAGCAAGAACCTCATTACCATAAGTGGGGTACCATTTTTTTGATATTGGTCACTGTGGCAATTTAAACCCTAAAAGTTTACAGCTCATTGCCAATCCCTTTGAATTCCACAACTTAACAGAATCTCATGATACACATATATACACACATATGTCATAGAACATGGAAAACTTCTGTTGGAATTGATGGGGAAACTTGATCAATACTGGCTAATTTTCTTTTCTTTTTCTTTTCTTCATTTTTTTCTTAGATGTTTTCTTCATTTACATTTCAAATCTTATCCCCTTTCCCAGTTTCCTCTCCAAAAAGACCCTATCCCCTTCCCCCTCCCCCTGCTCACCAATTCACCCACTCCTGCTTCCTGGCCCTGGCATTCCCCTATATTGGGGAATAGAACCTTCACCGGACCAAGATTCTCTCCTTGCATTGATGATCAACTAGGCCATCTTCTGCTACACATGCAGCTGGAGCCGTGAGTCCCACAATGTATTTTCTTTGGTTGATGTTGACTTACATGTATTTTACGAATAGTATCTTGGGTTTTCTAAGCTTCTGGGCTAATATACACTTATCAGTGAGTGCATATCATGTGTTCTTTTGTGATTGGGCTACCTCACTCAGGATGATTTCCTCCAGATTTGCCTAAAAATTTCATAAATTCATTGATTTTAATAGCTGGGTAGTACTCTATTGTGTAAACATATGGCATTTTCTGTATCCATTCTTCTGTCGATGGACATCTGGGGTCTTTCCAGCTTCTGGCTATTATAATTAAGGCTACTATGAACATAATAGAACATGTGTCCTTATTACATGTTGAAGCATCTTCTGGGTATATGCCCAGGAGTGGTGGAGCTGGATCCTCAGGTAGTACTATGTCCAATTTTATGAGGAACTGCCAAACTGATTTCCAGAATGGGTGTACCAGCTTGCTATCCCACCAGCAATGGAGAAGTGTTCCTTTCTCCACATCCCCACTAGCATCTGCTGTCACCTGAGTTTTTGATCTTAGCCATTCTGACTGGTGTAAGGTGCAATCTCAGGATTGTTTTGATTTGCATTTCTCTGATGATTAAGGATGTTGAATATTTTTCCAGGTGCTTCTCAGCCATTCGGTATTCTTCAGTTGAGAATTCTTTGTTTAGCTCTCTATCACATTTTTAAAATAGGGTTATTTGTTTCTCTGGAGTCTAACTTCTTGATTTCTTTGTATATATTGGATATTAGCCCTCTATCAGATGTAGGATTGATAAAGATCTTTTCCCAATCTGTTGGTTGCCCTTTTTGTCTTATTGACAGTGTCCTTTGCCTTAGAGAAACTTCGCAGTTTTATGAGAATTCTTGATCTTACAGTACAGGCCATTGACGTTCTGTTCGGGAATTTTTCCCGTGTGCCCATTTCTTCAAGGCTTTTCCCCACTTTCTCCTCTATCAATTTCAGTGTCTCTGGTTTTATGTGGTGGCTCTTGATTTACTTGGACTTGAGTTTTGTATAAGGAGGTAAGAGTGGATCCATTCCTTCTACATGCTGACTGCCAGTTGAACCAGCACCATTTGTTGAAAATTCTGTCTTTTTTCCACTGGATGGCTTTAGCTCCTTTGTCAAAGATCAAATGACCATAGGTGTGTTGGTTCCTTTCTGGGTCTTCAGTTTTTTCCATTGGTCTACCTGTCTGTTGTTGTACAAGTACCATGCAGTTTGTATCACAATTGCTCTGTATTACAGCTTTAGGTCAGGGATGGTGATTCCACCAAAAGTTATTTTATTTTTGAGAACAGTTTTTGTTATCCTAGGTTTTTTGTTATTCCAGATGAGTTTGCAAATTTCTGTTTCTAACTCTATGAAGAATTGAGTTGGAATTTTGATGGTTATTGCATTGAATGTGTTGATTGCTTTCAGCAAGATGGCCATTTTTACTATATTAATCCTGTCCATCCATGAGCATGGGAGATCCTTTCATCTTCTGAGATGTTTGACATAAGAGAAATGGAAATCAAAACTACTTTGAAATTCTAAGACAGGTCATGCTGACAAGGATATAGAGCAGAAAGACACTTCCTTTATTCCTTTTGAGAGCACAAGCTTTACAGACAGTAAGAAAATTAATATGACCATTTTTCAGAAAATTAGAAGGTAATTCACCTTAAGACCAAGTGTAGTTGCTATTGGGCATATACCCAAAGGACTCTCCTTCCAATCACAGTGACAGCTGAACAACTATGCTCATGGCAGCATTACTCATACTCAGAACTGGAAAACAAATTACATGTCCTTTAAATTATTGAGGGATAAAGAAAATGTAATAAATTTGTATAATATTATATTTAATGAAATTATGACATTTGGGAGAGAAATGAATGGAACTTGATAAAATCACACTGGCTTAAGTAACACATAGCCAAAAAGACAAACGAGGTATAGCCTCGTAAATGAGGAGATATTATCTATTAAGGAAAATAATAATTGTGCTAAAGTCCATAGACACTGAGAGGAATAAGTAAAAAGGAGGACTCAAAGAAGAGTCCACGGGAAGTAGAAGTAGATTTTGTCGGTGGACTGGTAATGGGTGGGCATGTTAACAATAGGAATCAGATATTGGGGAGGAATGGAGAAAAAACTGGAATTGGGGGACACTTAGATGTAATGTGAAAATCTAGTGGAGTGGAAACTCCATGGAACCTATGATGATGACCCAAGACAATATTCTTAGTAATTGGGAATGCTGAGAACACACCACCAACCTTCTGTTACCAGAGAAATCATGAAATAGTAGTACTGGGACAACAACCCAACCATAAAAACTTTGACCGTAATTTCTCGGCTTGCAGGATGTGCCTTGATATTGGTGGCATAGAATTTCTTGTAGAGGACAACCAATGGCTGGTCCAAGTTGAGACCAATATCAAGAGAGGGAGCCTATGCCTGACACTGCTGGGCTGCCCTGTAACCTGAGGCTGGATAACACAGAGATCTTAGATGGAGCCAAATATGACTGGAAAAAAGTGGTTATGCGCCAAGCAGGGCTAAAATGGAGACACAGGGAAACTGTAAGTAGAATATATTTTAAAGGCGAAGTTGAGGTAAATGGGGATGGTTACAAGAGGGGTAAGGCTTTCTGAATGAATAGAGGGAGAGAATAATGGGAGAAATGGCCCTAATTATCGAGATAAAATTGGATGTGATGTAGTCAGCTATTGGATGGAACACAGGGCCCCCAGTGGAGGAGCTAGAGAAAGTACCCAAAAACTGAAGGGGGCTGCAATCCTATAGGTGGAACAACAATATGAACTAACCAGTACCCCCTGAGCTCATGCCTCTAGCTGCATATGTAGCAGAAGATGGCCTAGTTGGCCATCATTGGGAAGAGAGGCCCTTTGGACTTGCAAACTTTATATGACCCAGCACAGGGGAATGCCAGGGCCAAGAAGTAGGAGTGGGTGGGTAGGGGAGCAGGGGCAGAGGGGGTATAGGGAACTTTCGGGATAACATTTGATATGTAAATAAAGAAAATATCTAATAAAAAAATAAAGAAAACAATTGGATGTGATATGAAAATCTAGTGCAGTGGAAATTCCTGAAATCTTTAAGAGTTATCCTAGAGAAGGCCCCTACTACTTTGGGATACAGCACCCAAACCAGAATCCTTCTCTTACCAGCAATATAACCAGTGGTAAAATCCTGCCAATCCTGCCACAATTGTTTGACCTATGATTTATACTGCCTGTAAGATGTACTTTGCTAATGGTGATACAGAATTACTGGGAGTGGCCAAACAATTTCTTGTTCAACTTGAGACTCATATGATAAGTGTTAGTCCATGCCTGATACTGCCTGCATAGAATGGATATTAAGTCAGGATGGCACTAAAGCCTAGGATAGAACCAAATAAAACTGGAAAAAAGTCAATGAAATTATTTGTAATCATATTCTTCTATAGTCATAGATTGAAGCCAAGCCCAACCATCATCATGGGCATTAGAGGATTCATCCAGCAACTGATGTTACAAGAATTAGAGTTCCAAAAGCAAATATTGTGTGGAGCTTGGAGAATTTCATGGAAGGGGGGTGGATTATAGGAGTCACAGGTGTTGAATACACCATAAGAACACAACCCACGGTATCAACCAAACAGGGCCATAAGGTGCTTACAGTGACTGTTGTTAAAGTCACAGAGCCAGAGCCTGCTTGTGTCTATGTCAAATCATTTATCTATTTGTTATGGTTGTGCATCTTGGGGTTCGTGGGAGACTGCTATCAATGGAAGTAGGTGTTGTCTCTGTATCCTCACCTGATTTAGGGACCATTGTCCTCCTCCTGGGTTGCTTAGTCCAGCTGTGATTTGGGACTTTATACCTAGTCTCATTGTAATTTATTATGCAATATACATTCTCTGGCAACTCTGCACTTTTCTAATGGGAATTTGGGGACAGAGTTAGTGTAGGAATACTGGGGGTGTAGATAGAAGGAAGGGGAAATTTTGGTGAAGATGTCATGTGAGTGTTTCTGCCACAGAAATAATCTGATCTGGGTTCGTCCTGAAAGACAGGGCTGGGCTGAAAGGGAAAAGACAGCGGGAGAAATAACCAGGTCTTGACAAGAATTCCTGATCAAAGCCCAAAGTTTAATGAAGTACCGGGTTTATATGGCATGGGAAAAACCCTTCCCCCAACCCCAATCTTGAGGCTGCAGTTCAGGAGCAAACAGGTAGGCGGGTCTTCAGGAAATGCTATCTCTATAGAATCTAGGCGCCTATCAGCAGGGAACAGCATCTGCCCCAAGGCTATTGTTCCTCAGGACAGTGGCAGGCATAAATAAGGTACCAGCCTGGCAGGAAGTCACCCAGGTAGTGTAGAACGGTGGCTGCAAAAGTCTGGGAGGCTCCAACAGTCATGTGTAAAATAGAAATTTATATTTATAATATAAAAAGATTTAAACAAGTATAAATCAAACCCAATAGAGAGCATAGTATAACACTCAGAGCAGAAACCAATAAATAAAAACAAAGACAAAGATATAAAGTATCGACATATGTAAGAGTTGGTTCTTTGAGAAGATAACAGATTATTGGCCCAAGTAACAAAATAAAGAGAAAATAAGACACATGTGAAGAGAATCAGAATTTTTCAAATATTTTTATTAGATATTTTCTTTATTTACATTTCAAGTACTATCCCCAAAATCCCCTATACCCTCCCCCAACCTGCTACCCTACACACACACTCCCACTTCTTCGCCCTGGCTTTACCCTGTACTGGGGCATATAAAGTTTACAAGACCAAGGGGCCTCTCTTCCCAATGACGGCTGACTAGGCCATCTTCTGTTACATATGCATCTAGAGACAAGAGCTCTGGGGGCACTGACTAGTTCATATTGTTGTTCCACCTATAGGGCTGCAGACCCTTTCAGCTCCTTGGCTACTTTCTCTAACTCCTCCATTTGGGGGCCTCCTATAGATGGCTGTGAGCATCCACTTCTGTATTTGCCCGACACTGGCAGGGCCTCACAAGATACAGCTATATTAGGGTCCTTTCAGGAAAATCTTTCTGGCATATGCAAAGGTGTCTGTATTTGGTGGCTGATTATGGGATGGACCCCTGGGTGGGGCAGTCTCTGGATGTCCATCCTGTCGTCTTAGCTCCAAAATTTGTCCCTGTAACTCCTTCCATGGGTATTTTGTTCCCCATTCTAAGGAGGGATGAAGTATCCACACATTGGTCTTCCTTCTTGATTTTCTTGTGTTTTGCAAATTGTATCTTGGGTATTCTAGGTTTCTGGGCTAATATCCACTTATCAGTGAGTGCATATCATGTGAGTT
>NW_018393229.1:47111-74364 GCF_900095145.1 Mus pahari
TGGCCTTTTTGTCTTGTTGACAGTGTCTTTTGCCTTACAGAAGCTTTGCAATTTTATGAGGTCCCATTTGTCAATTCTTGATTTTACAGCACAAGCCTTTGCTGTTCAGTTTAATAATTTTTCCCTGATATTTTGGTTTTCTTGACTTAATAAATCAGTGTACCTGATGTTGCATAGGGGAACTGGATATTACACCAATATAAGTAACAGAATACTTAGTCTTGTATTGGATACTATGTCAATGTAACCATCAGCTTAATTACCTAGGAAAACAAAATAAATTTATTAAGAGCCCAGTAATCATTCCTGGATACAGTTTACTTCAATGTGAGTATTATTTCAAAGCTTTTGTGACCTTGATCTATTTAAGAAACTGCATTTAAAGATCTTGGGGAAAAGGAAACAAAATTATGATATATAATCTACTCTACTGGAAATAAGGCAACAAATCTAAATATCAGAGACTCTAACATATGACTTCTATGAGCCAGGACATGTGAAAAGTTTTCTTGGTTAGTCTCTATCTTGTATCAGACAAACAATATTTTTCTTTTTATTTTTCTTCTTAAACAATTTGTGTCTGTCAGAATATACATTTTGTACTTCTATGTTGTAGCAACCAAAGCAAATATCAACATCCACAAAAGTCCCTATCTCATACTTATTAAATATTCTGGGCTTCCACATGATGTAATCTTGTGACCCTTGACAGGCTGGAATACTAAATCTTCTCTAAGTGTCTCTCAACAAGTCTCTGTTTTACTGTCCTACTACCCAATCTTCATTCCCTGCTCTTGGGTAGCATTTGACAAGATCAGAGGCTTAGGAGGGAGTTGTTTGATTAAAAAATCACAGTTTATATTCTTTTTCCACATAATGCCTGGTTTGGGGCCCCTAATCCCACTCCAAGGTGTTGCCCAAAGAGTCATCTCTGATGACACCTGGAAAAGGCTGTGATCTATTTGTATAATAGAATGTCATTAGGAATCATATCTTTGTCAATCCTCTTTGGATCTATCCTACATCTCTGGGATATCTAATATCTAGTTCCTGGCTATCCTCACAGTGTTTGGTATGGTTTTATGTCGTAAGTCTCAAGTTAAAACATATGTTGTATTGTACTCCCTCAAGTTCTACACCACAACTGTCCCATCACATCTAACAGTTCCAAACATTGTTTGGAACTAAAAAGGGGGCACGTAGGAAGCCTTGGGGAAGAGGGAGAAGGGGAAAAGAAGCCCATATCGGGCCAGAGTTCCTGTGCTCTGGGCAGGCAGACAAGAGAGGGCTGTCTGATGCTTTCCACTCAGCCCTGGGTCGACATCCAAGCCTCTGACCTACTTGGCAGGGGTTAGAGAAGGGGTAGCCCCTGACCTGGGTGCCCCAGGGCCACACCCTGTAGCCCTGGGGTTATAGGAGAAAGAGATGTGGGAAGAGGTTCCAAACACTGACCAGAGTGCTCAGCGGATCTTGATGGAGCAGAGACAGGTTATCATTTAAAAACTTTATTATAGAAATGCAGGGAGAGAGAAGGGAGAGAGAGAGAGAGAGAGAGAGAGAGAGAGAGAGAGAAGAGAGAAGAGAGAAGAGAGAAGAGAGAAGAGAGAAGAGAGAGGAATGGCTAGAGAGTAAGAGGGAGAGAGGAGAGGAGCGGAGAAGACAAAGAGAGAGGATAGAGGAGAGAAGACAGAGAGGGGAGATCTATTAGATATTTTCTTCATTTACATTTCAAATGCTATCTTAAATGTCCCCTATACCCTCTCCCCACCCTGTTCCCCTACCCACCCACTCCCACTTCTTGGCCCTGGTGTTCCCCTGTATGGGGCATATAAAGTTTGCAAGACCAAGGGGCCTCTCTTCCCAAGGATGGCTGACTAGGCCATCTTCTGCTATATGAGGCATGGTGGTTTTAATGTGTTCTTGGATTAGGTTTGGAAGAATTTTGTGGAGTATTTTTGCAGCGATACTCATAAGGGAAATTCATCTGAAGTTATCTTTTTTTGTTGTTGTTGTTGTGTCCTTGAGTGGTTTAAGTATCAGAGTGGCTTCATAGAATGAATTAGGGATTGTTCTTCTTGTTTCTGTTTCATGAGATAGTTTGAGGGAAGGCAGGAATAGTCAAACTCGGGCCCTAAATCAATCAAATAGAAACAAAGAGAACTATACAAAGAATCTACAAACCCAAAAGGTGGTATGTAGTCTTCCTGTTGTTTTTGCTGTTATTAAAGACCAGCCTTAGGCTATAGATATCTGGTAGGATGAATGGGATTATTTCAATCTTCTTTTATCCATTGAGGGCTGTTCTGTGACCAATTATATGGCCGATTTTGGAGAAGGTACCATGAGGTGCTGAGAAGTAGGTGTATCCTTTTGTTTTAGGTTGAAATGTTCTGTAAATATCTGTTAAATCCATTTGGTTCATAACCTCTATTAGTTTCAACATGTTTCTGTTTAGCTTCTGTTTAGTTTAATATTTTCAGAAAATTGTTCAGTTATCACACTGACAAGTGATTATTTCCTGGGCAGAATACAAAGTGAATGTCATGAGATACTAAGTATAGGTCATGATTCACAAGGCTGTATGCATAAATATTAGTCAACACTTCTGTGAACATCAGAATGTGTCCTTTACAATCACACTTGAGTGCAGCTCTACTCATAGGAAAGATATCCAATCCAGATCACCAAGGGCAATATCAATCACCAAGGGCAGAACATTTCTACCTACTTTGAGCTCTAAACAAGAAGTCCTACTTGTACTCAGTGAAAAATTGAAAGGATATTAATATTCTACTTCGCGTGTAGTATTTTTAAAAGCTTTATTTTATAGGTACTTTGGTTACTTCATGTAATTCAGGAAGCAGTCTTAACTGGAACACTACAGCCCGAGGCAGTAGACTTCAGGTTTCCCCCAGAAGATACAACACAGTGCTCAATATCTCTACTTCTCCTGACTTCCAGGTCAATCTGACCTTATTTGCTAAAAAGAAGTCTAGAATGCATGGAGTTTCTGATCCAAAATCCAATCTTATTTTTTCATATTTTCTAATTACTGAAGTATTAAAACAAACATCCATCAGGGAATATTTAGACACATCTATAAGTTTAACTGTTAATACACAAAAGCTAAATATTGAAGAGATTTTCTACTAATTTTTATTTTACTTTCTTCTTATTCAGAAGCACCAAAATCAAAGCTCATGATATGAAACACCTAAGCATTATCTCTTGCTTTTTTTAAATTACAGTTCTATGAATACAAACAGACTTTAAGGTAAACCACCGCAAAACAAATTATCCTGAGCAAATTAATTTAATTGAATTCTATTTTCTTCACAGTTGTTCATTTCTAAATTATGAAGCTCTTCATCTGCACTTAGAAATTTACCCTTTTCTTCATAAAAAAAAACTAGTTTCCTAGGAGTAATAGAAATATTACAATTCTGTAATCATGTGGCAATACAAGTTTGAAAGTTTACTCTTCTATAATAAAAAAATTGGAATTAAGATTACCTAAATGATATTCTACCACCAGATCATGTTGCAAAGTCTGAGAATTGGAACAAAATCACTTTTTTTTTTTTTGCTGTGGCAGTGTTTTCAGTATGACACACTGAGAGAGTCACACCACTGCTTTCTGCTCTCTATCATGGGTAGATTAAGAATTAGGTTTTGATTATCAGGTTTCCCATGAATTCATCTCTATTTTCTTCTAAATATAATGTTCAAACTAGATTCCTTCACATTGTTGAAATAACAACTAAGACCTGTATTCTGAGTCTAAAGTAAACTTCTAAGAGGAAAATTTGAGACATGGTCATGTTAATTACATAATCAGATATTACTAAACATACCTGGTTGCACAATGGAATTATATATATTATATATATATAATTATATATATATAATATATATTATATATATATAATTATATATATATATATAATATATATAATTATATATATATATATATATATATAATTCCATTGTGCAACCAGGTATGTTTAGTAATATAAATGATCTTATCATGGATCTTGTTTTAATTAGGTTTATTAATACTCTGATGAAATACCATGATGACAAAAATATAACTTGTGAAAGAAAGAATGTATTGGGCTTACATACCTGGAGTGATAGTTCATTGGGGGAAGTCAAGGCAAGAACTTAAACCTGATAGGAAACTGAAGGCAGGATATTATTCACAGCCTACTGAAACATGCTTCTCATAGGCTTACTCCTACGATTATACTCTGCAGGATTCCCTATATAACTCAGAACCAGCACGTTGCAGGTGGAACTAAGCACAATGTGATAGCTTTTTTTTTCATCAAGCACTAATATACACAAAACACATGCTTGTTTATAGCCTCTTATTATGAGGATATTTTCTCAACTGAGGATTCCTATATAGTATTTGTCAAACAGGTGTGAAATACTAATCCCAGAAGCTGAATACTTGTCTGAATATTGGTGTCACTAGAACAGTCTGATTGTCCACAGTGCAGTGCTTATTTTTACTCGAGACTCTTTTACTTATAATAATGTGATTAGTATCAAAGACAGTCATATACCAGTAAGAACTACTATTGGACAATTTACAGCACACATTCATGGAATGTTGCTTTTAATGCAAATTCAAAATTTTGTTTGATTTTATACTTCTAACAAGGGAAACTCCAAAGAATACTCACTCCATCATATCTCTGTCTAGCATAACAATCTTAAGTTAAAGGATAGAACAAATACAGTATCTACTTTAATAATATCAAGACCAATTTTCCATGATGACATACAAGGAAATATGCATTAATAGGGTGTCAGCCATAAAAACTGTGGCACTTTATAACCTTAGAAGGCTTTACTGAATGTAGCTAAATACATCTAAGTATTTTCTGGTTTTGATTTGATTTATTATTAGGATGTCCAATATTACTGATTTTTATTATTGTATTAAAATGCATTTAACAATCATGTTTTTTCAGTCCAAAACTTACTGAATATCTAAGGAATTTTTTCCTACTAACACAGGTCTCTAGACAAAGACATGCCAGCAGATTTTATTCTCCTAGAAAGTCTGAGCTAGCTTGATGCTTTCATTTTGGGGATTCAAAGATAGTGCAAGCTGCTTCTAATGGGAAATCAGAATGTAATTAGAGGCAAGGGAGAAAGAACTTAATTGAGATATTATTCAAAAGTATTTCTTTGAAGAAGGACCTGTGTGGGAGAAGGGAGGGAAAGGAGAAAATTGGGAGCAGGATCAAGTATTGGGGAGACGGAAGAGTAATCTGAGGGCCAGGAAAATTAATGGAAATATACAGCTGTGTGTTGTAGGAAATATTAAAAAAGCTGCAGGCCACGTGACTGCAGAGGGGTGTTCTCAAGTTGGCAATCTCTCTGGCCCAGAATTGCTGAAATGTCTGTACCAGACTTGCTAAGTTCCCTTGGTGGGTTGTTGCCATGCAAGCCCCATGAAATGACCACCCACCCCACAGTCAGCTGCCGCAACACCCAGCAACCCAGTAGAAAGAAAACTCTGCAAGATTATAATTAATCAGTCAGATTTATTTTTCAATAAATTCTCAACTCACAGGATGCCCACACAAAAAATTCAGATCCAATTGATAATGGTACAAGCTGTCTACATAGATTAGACATTACTCCAATTAGTCTATCCCTATATGCTATTAATTCTAGCTGTGGCTATTTCAAACCACTCAGATTCTGAATCATCCTGCTTAAAGCCATCCATCTTGCTTCCTCCCATCTCTCCTGAGTCTCTGTCACTCTCCCTCTCCCTCTCCCCATCTCCTTCCTCTACCCCCCTCCCCTTACTCTCTTCCTCACCCTGCTTCCCTCCCCCCCCCTCTCTCTGCAACTCTTAGCTCCACTTCCCTTTTCCTGCTGCACTGATATTTTAATATGATTGCACAGGGAAAATCCTGCCAGCTGTGGTGCTGGGCAGCAGGGAGAACCTCTAGAATGTTCCAGATACCTGGGATGGTGTGAGAGGCTCCCTGAACTCAGTGCTGATGACCTTAGAGGAAATACCCCACAGTGGGGAGATAGAATCTGAAAAGAACACTTTTAGTAGATAGACAGGCCCATGTGATGGTGGAGCCATCAACTGAACTTCAAAAATTTTGACTCAGACTGTAAGTCCAGTTGGCTTAGACAAGCGCATTATGAGTGTATGCTCTCACAGTATCAGTGCATTCATACTAAGAACTTTCCAAAGTAAATTTCATAATTAATTACTAATCATTTCCATCTGTTGAACATATTCACCTGCAGAATGCAAAATGATTGTCTTAGAACATAGTTTCTAGTAATATTGAGACCTAAAGATTTAATATAGAATAACTAAACATCACAACATTAAAAACTAATTTTTTAATTTATATTTCATTGCTAACATTTTTGTTTGCCAAAATTAATATTATCAAACTGATTTGAATAAAAGGCTAACATGGAATGTACTTCTTACTTTCCATATCATTTCTCATAAACAAAATGCCTCTCTCAATGAGAAAAAAATGAAAATAAGTTTAAAAGACATAAAGAAGGGAAAATATGTCCGGGGAATAGATCCAATGATTATATTCCTGATCTATTGATGTATTCCTGAAATCTACAGTGTCTAGTCATGAAGATCTATGCAGTAAAGCTCTTTCCTTTGCTACAGTTACAAATAATCCAGTTTCCTGTTGATCACAAAATCCAGAATAATCTCCAACAATTCAGAGGCAACGCTGTGTCATGCAGTCCATTCTCACCAAAGAATTTCCCATCACTCTAACGATGTCCTACAAACAGAAAGAAGAGCATAGTGCGAAACTAAGTTACACTTTTCTTGTTCATTTGGAAAAATGTTGAAAACTATGTATATCTGTCTATAGTAAAAAATGAAAATGTAGGTTTAAATTCTGATGAAAATTTGAAATTTTACTGAAACCTCATAAAGTGATCAGTTTAGTTGAATTTGGGTCAAATGAATCGCTAATGAGACTCTGGGATCTATGACAGCAGGGCTCCTGCAGTTCTTGTCATTGCCCTTTGTTCCAAAATTCCATTTACCAAATGTACCTTAGCAAATCACAAAATATTAAAATGTATCATATATTTTGAATAAGCCTCTTTTCAAAATATTTTGTGTCACCTCCTGATCATGTTTAATTAACTTAATGATTTAAAAATTCTAGATCAAGATAGAGTTATGAATGGCATTCCTGTATCTTGAAATTCAAGGTTATTTTTTTTTTACCTTTTCATTTCTGGTTATCAGGCTTCAAAGAGAAATTTAAAAACTAGTATTAGTTCTAAGCTTATAGTCAATGGCACATATCATATAACATAGACACTATCATTGTCACAGTAATATGACTGTTTAAAAATATAAATCAAGATCTGCAGAAATTGATCAATATTAAGAGCTTTGATTCCCAGCAAACAGAAATTGTGTATTTTAAACAAGTGCAACTCCAATTCCACAGTATCCTACTTCCTTTCTGGCCTCCAGGAGTACTGCCTAGAAGGGATGAACTTGGTCTTCCTTCTCCTTGAGCTTCATGTGGTTCGTGAATTGTATCTTGCATTTTCCGTGCTTTGGGCTAACATGCACTTATCAGTGAGTGCATAACATGTGTGTTCTTTAGTGATTGGGCTACTTCACTCCAGATGATATATTCTAGTTCCATCCATTTGCCTAACAATTTCAATAGTTCATTGTTTTTAATAGTTGAGTAGTACTCCATTGTGAAAATCCACTACATTTTCTGTGTCCATTCCTTTGTTGAAGGACATCTGTGTTCTTTCAAGCTTCTGGCTATTATAAATAAGTCTGCTATTAACATAGTGGAGTATGTGTCCTTGTTATATGTTGAAGCATCTTTTGGAGTAGTATAGCTGGGTCCTTACGTAATATTATGTCCAGTTTTCTGAGGAACTACCAAATTGATTTCCAGAGTGGTTGTAACAGCTTGCAATCCCACCAGTAATGGAGGAGAATTTCCCTTTCTCCACATTCTTGGCAGCATCTGCTGTCACCTAAGTTTTTGATTTTATCCATATTGACTGGTGTGAGGTGGAATCTCAGGGATGTTTTGATTTGCTTTTCCCTGCTGACTAAGGATGTTGAACATTTCTTTAAGTGGTTCTCAGCCATTCGATATTCCTCAGTTGAAAATTCTTTGTTTAGCTCTATACCTCATTTTTTAACAGGCTTATTTGATTCTCTGGAGTCTAACTTCTTGAGTTCTTTGTATATATTGGATATTAGCTCTCTGTCACATGTGGGAATGGTAAAGATCTTTACCCAATCTGTTGGTTGCTGTTTTGTCCTATTGACAATGTCCTTTACCTAATAGAAGCTTTGTAATGTTATGAGGTCCCATTTGTTAATTCTTATTTGTTTGTTCTGGTTGGTTGGTTGGTTTGGTTTGGTTTGGTTTGGTTTGGTTTGATTTTTTTCAAGACAGGGTTTCTCTGTATAACCCTGGTTGTCCTGGAACTCACTCTGTAGACCAGGCTGGTCTTGAACTTAGAAATCTGCCTGCCTCTGCCTCCCAAGTTCTAGGATTAAAGGCGTGTGCCACCACTGCCTGGCTCATTTATCAATTCTTGATGTTAAAGCATAAGCCATTGGTGTTCTGTTCAAGAAAATTTTCCCTATGCCCATGGTTTTGATACTCTTCCCCACTTTCTTTTCTGCTAGTTCCAGTGTATCTGATTTCATGTGGAGGTCCTTGATATACTTAGACTTGAGCTTTGTACAAGGAGATAAGAATGGGTTGATTTGCATTTTTCTACATGNTAACCACCAGTTAATCCAGCACCATTTGTTAAAAACTCTGTCTTTTTTCACTGTAAGGTTTTAGATCCTTTGCCAAATATCAAGTGACCATACATGTGTTCGTTCATTTCTGGGTTTTCAATTATATTCCTTTGATCTTCCTGCCTGTCACTGTACCAACACTATACAGTTTTTGTCAGTGTTGCTCTGTAATACCCCTCTAGTTCAAGGATCATGATTCGGCCAGAAGTTCTTTTATTGTTGAGAATTGTTTCTGCTATCCTGCTTTTTGTTTTTGTTATTCCAAATAAATTTGAAAATTGCTTTTTCTAGCTCTGTTAAGAATTGATTTGGAGATCTTTGCTCTGGTGCACTGCCAGGGAGAGGGCAGCCTGCAGAATTGACACAGCTTCTGGGAAAGATCCCATTTCTGGCTCCAGTAATCCAGTGCCTTTCCCACCCGAAGAGGGGTGTCTGCCGGGGAGCAGTCTCGGGGCCTGAACCCATAGGAGGGCCATCTTTGCTCTGGTGCACTGCCGGGGAGAGGGCAGCCTGCAGAAGCAACACAGCTTCTGGGAAAGATTCCATTTCTGGTTCCAGTCACTTGGCACCTTTCCCGCCCAAGGAGGGGTGTGAGGAGGGGTGTCCAACTGGGAGGAGTCTCAAGGCCTGAGCTGGCAGGAGAGCCATCTTTGCTCCAGTTCCCTTAGGCTCCAGTCTGCGCTGGCGAGAGTGTGGACCACAGAAGCTACACAGCTTCGGGACAGACAGGAGCAACCTAACTTCTGGGACAGACCTGTTTCGGGATTCAGAAATTTGGGCACCTTCCTCGCCAGAGGAAAGGTGGCCAACTGTGAGGGCTCTGTCTGCCAGAGCAGGTGAGAGAGTCATATTGTGTCCAGGGTCCCTCAGTGGCTATTCTGTGCAGGTGAGTGAATAAACTGCAAAGGCAACACATCTTCTGGGACAGGCCCTGTTTTGGGCCTACATCTTCAGCAAGGAGGCAGATCTGAGTGCCAGGTCTCTGTGCACCTTCCCTGCTAGAGGAGAGCTTCCCTGCAGAGAGTAATCTGACCACTGAGACCCAGGAGAGAGCTGGACTCCCAGGACTGCTGACAGAGGCTAACAGAATCACAGGAGGAACAAGCTCCAACCAGAGACAACTATAACAACTAACTCCAGAGATCACCAGATGGCAAAAGACAAATGTAGGAATCTTACTAACAGAAACCAAGACCACTCACCATCATCAGAACCTAGCACTCCTACCTCAGTCAGTCCTGAATACACCAACACACCCCAAAAGCAAGTATCAGATTTAAAAGCATACCTCACGATGCTGGTAGAGGACTTTAAGAAGGGCATTATTAACGAAATACAGGAGAACGCCACTAAAGAGATACAAGTCCTTAAAGAAAAACAGGAGAATAGTGCTAAAGAGGTAGAAGTCCTTAAAGAGAGAGAGGAAAATAGAAACAAACAGGTGATGGAATTGAACAAAACCATCCAAGACCTAAATAGGGAAATAGAAGCACTAGAGAAAACCCAAAATGTGACAACTCTGGAGATAGAAACCCTAGGAAAGAAATCAGGAACCATAGTAATAGCAATAGTATACAGGGCATAGAAGAGAGAATCTCAGCTGCAGAAGATTCCATAGAGAACATGGGCACAACAATCAAAGAAAATGCAAAATGCAAAAAGATCCTAATTCAAAACATCCAGGAAATCCAGGACACAATGAGAAGACCAAACCTTCGGATAATAGGAATAGATGAGAATGAAGATTTTCAACTTAAAGGGCCAACAACTATCTTCAACAAATTTGTAGAAGAAAACTTCCTGAACCTAGAGAACGAGATGCCCTTGAACATAAAAGAAGCCTACAGAACTCCAAATAGACTGGACGAGAAAAGAAATTCCTCCCAACACATAATAATCAGAACAACAAAGTGATTCCTCTGGGTGTTGTGGGAGTGTCTCTAGAGTTCACACCCTGGTTCAGCTCAGGGCACCTGCTTAGAGAGGAATGATTGCAAGCCACAGGTCAGGAGAGGTTCCTGAATTCCTGGATCCTGCTGGTCTCAGTTACTCCTCCTGGTGCTGAAACTGAGGTTGTGTCCTCCTCACCTCTAATCCCATGATCCTGGGCATGTTAGAGAACCTGGGATTGGAGTTTCCTCTGACTGTTGTGGGACTGGCTACAGAGTTTATGTCTGTCCTTATTACTTTAATACTCTTTTTGGTACTGTGCATTTTGTGTAGTGATTATTATGTGGTAAGATCAATTTTTTCGGTAAAATCCATTTTTTATTCTGTAGTCTTCTAATTCTTTATTGCCATCTCTTTCTTTACATTTGGCAAGTTTTCGTCTATGATTTTGTTGAAGCTGCTTCCTGGACCTTAGAGTTGGGAATCTTTGCTCTCTTCTAATCCTATTCTTTTTTATTAGATATTTTCATTATTTACATTTCAAATGTTATTCTTTTTCCTAGTTTTCCCTCTGAAAATCCCATATCCCCTCCCCTCTCCCTTGCTCCCCAACCCACCCACTCCCATTCCTGGTCCTGACATTCCCCTATTTTGGGGCATTTTCCCAAGGCCAAGGGCCTCTCTTCCATTGATGACTGCATAGGAATCTTCTGCTACAAATAGAGCTAGAGCCATAAATTCCACCATGTGTTTTCTATGATTGGTGGTATAGATCCAAGGAGCCTACAGAACTCCACATAGACTGGACCAGAAAAGAAATTCCTCTTGACACATAATAATCAGAGCAACAAATGCACTAAATAAAGATAGAATATTAAAAGCAGTAAGGAAAAAAAGTCAAGTAGCATATAAAAGCAGACCTAAAGATGCTTCAACATATAACAAGGACACGCTATGTTAATAGCAGACTTATTTATAATAACCCAAAGCTTGAAAGAACCCAGATGTCCTTCAACAGAGGAATGGATACAGAAAATGTGGTAAATTTCCACAATGGAGTACTACTCAGCTATTAAAAACAATGAAATATTGAAATTCATAGGCATATGGATGGAACCAGAGTGTATCATTCTTAGCGAGGTAGCCCAAACAGAAAAGAACACACATGTTATGCACTTACTGATAAGTGCATGTTACCCCAAAGCATGGAAAATGCAAGATAAAATTCACTAACCATATGAAGCTCAAGGAGAAGGAAGACCAAAGTGTGGATGTTTCAGTCCATTTTAGAAAGGGGAACAAAATAAACAGGGGAGGATATATGGAGACAGAGTGTATAGCAGAGACTGAAAGGAAGGCCATCCAGAAAATGCCACACCTGTGGAACCATCCCATATATAGTCACCCAACCCAGACACTATTGTGGATGCCAACAAGTGCTTGTTGACAGGAGCCTGATATAGCTGTCTCCTGAGAAGATCTGCCAGAGCCTGACAAATACAGAGGCAAATACTCACAGCAAACCTTTGGGCTGAGCCTGGGGTCCCCAATGGATGAGTAAGAGAAAAGACTGAAGGAGCTGCAGGGTTTTGCAATCCTATAGGAAGCACAACAATATAAACCAACCAGACCCCTCTGAGCTCCCAGAGACTAAACCACCAACCAAAGGGTACACATGGAATGACCCATGGCTCCAGTGGCATATGTAGCAGAGCATGACCTTATCTGGCATCAATGTGAGGAGAGGCCTATGGTCCTGTGAAGGCTGAATGCCCCAGGGGAGGGGAATGACAGGGTGTAGAAACCAGAGTGGGTCAGTGGTTGGAGGAACAGCTTCAATGAAGCTGGGGAGGGGGAATGGGAAGAAAAGAAAACAATGGGTAACCATAACAAGTCATGAAGTGAAATAAAAGCCAAGTGAATACTACTACTACTACTACTACTACTACTACTACTAATAATAATAATAATAATAATAATAATAATAATAATAATAATAATAACAAATGTGGTTCATTTAGACAAAGGAATACTACTTAGCTATTAATAATGAGGACACCCTGAATTTTGCAGGGAAATGTATAGAACTAGAGAATATCATACTGAATGAGGTATTTCAGACCCAAAATACATGCATGGTGTATGATCACTATTACACAGATATTAGCCAAAAAATTACAGAATTCATAGGACAAAACACACAGGACTCAAGAAGGTTAATAAGCAAGAGGACCCAAGTGAGGGTTCCTCAATCCCACATGGGATGGAGAAGAAAGCAATCAGTGTGGTGGGGGCAGAGTGAGAGAGGGATCTGAGTGGGAAAGGAGATATGGAGGGGAAATGGGGAACATGATCAGAAGTAGGGAGGGGACAGGACTTAAGCCCTGAGGGCCAACACAAAGAATGTAAACAGGCTACCTGGAAAGGCAGGAAATGGGGAGACCCTCTAGAAGACAGAGGAAACCTGGGAGGTGAGAGATGCTCAGGACTCAAAGGGGGTGGTGACCTTGGATAAATAGCTCAACAGTGGGGAGGAGGAACTTGTATAGTCAACCTTCAGTGGAGGGACAGGACCTATGAGAGGCCTAACAAGCAGCTGAAAGAGTCAGATGGAGATACTAGCACCCAACCAATAGATGGAAGGCAAGAATCTCTGTCGGTGAATTACAGAAAAGTTGAAAAAAGCTGAGGAGGAGGGTGACCCCATGGGAAGACCAGAAGTCCCAAGTGACCTGGAGATCTTTCAGACACTGAGTCGCCAACCAGGCAGCATACACCAGATGATATTAGTTCCCTGACACATATACAGCAGATCACTGTCTGACCTGTTCTCAGTCACAAAATATGAACCCAACCCTTGAGAGACTTGAGGCCCCAGGGATTGGTCAGGCCTGGTGGAGTGGAGGTGGTGGTGTGGGGACAACCACTTGAGGATGAGAAATGGGATGAGAAACTGTTGGGGGGCAGACTGGTTTGGGGATAAAAACAGGGCTGTAAAAATGATTAAAAGCAAAAAATGTCACAATCATTGATGATAAATTTTGAGTCAAGTGTCAGTCAGCCATCATCATATGATGCCATATTTATTGAATCTTTTATTTGGTTTGTTCAATCAGATATTTGTACCAATATCCTCTTGTAAGCATTGCTCTCTTTTTAGTTAATTTCATTATTACTGTGATGAACACCATAACCAAAGGCAACTTTGAGAATAGTGGATCTGTTTTCTTTATATAACTGGAGTGACATTTCTTTGATGAAAGCAAAGACAAGAACTCAAACCAGATAGGAAACTGAAGACAGGACATTATATGTGAAGAAGTGTTTCTCACTGGCTTGTTCCTATGGATTTACTAATGATGGTGTTTTACAGAACTCAAGATCAGTACCCAGGATTTGGCAGAAAACACTCTAGNATNGNCTGCCCAACATNAATCATCAATAGAAAAAAGATACATAGGTGCTTCTTTATGACTTGTTTNCTTTTTCAGGGTATTTCCTGTATTGAAGTCTGTCTTCTCAAATAACTCTAGGTTATATGAAGAAGGCATAAAATCAGTAAGCACAGATCATGACTACTTTTCTGAATACTCAGGCTATTGCAAGAACACACTTAGCCAGAGACATGTAGTTATATTATCAACAGACTGTATTGAATCTCAGTAATGTTATCATTACAAAATGGGTCAACTTTCAGTGACTACTATGGTTGTAAAATTTACATTACACATTTANGTAATGTTCCTTTTAGTATGGATACTAAATTTTGGTATATTTCCACTTGAAACAACATAATCTCAGAAGAACACTTAGTCCATCAATTCTTTATCAAGGATAACAAGCTTAAGTCAAATGTGTAACTAGACTACCTACTTCAACAGACCCCAGATAACTATTTCATGAAATCACACATGTACTTACACATCAATAATATTAAAATAATAAATATCACAGTTCATTATAATGGTAAAAGGCTTTATTGATAATATCTAAAGACACTATGAAGATTTCATGATTTTGACTTAATTTCCAATAATGACTACAAATGTTAATGATTTCAATGATTTTACTCAAATGCACTTTAAGATGGTGGTATTTAAATCAGTAGTAACTCAATGTCTCAGCATTCTATTTCTCATTAGAGGGCTCTGCAGGATCAAATATGTTGTAATCAGATTTAGTTATCTGATAAACCCAAATCATCTGGATTCATTCTTCACAGAACTTCTTGAAAAAGAGAGCATTTTCTTGTGAGAACCAGTAGTCTAGTAAAAGCAGTAGAGAAGAAAATTAATTTAGATACAATACCTGGAATAACTACCAATGATAGTTCCTTAATTTAGAAACACTAGAGGTCATCAAGCTTTTTTCTTCACTTGAATCTTATATCCACAAGTATAAAATGATAATACTAAACATTACTTTTTATGTATTTTTATGAAAAATTGCTTTTTCTTTATGCACTCACGCTTACTAGAATGATTATAACAAGCCAGAGACTACAAAGAGACCTAAGATTATGTCTTCTGTTTCTGGAAAAAAAATTTAATATCACATCCATTGCCACAAAACTTATTTGAACATGAATCTCTGTAAAGAAATATGTCTGTTTGCTCTATATCTCAAATAAAGCAAATAATTTTTCTCACATTGGTGCAAATTTCCTCTGAAAGAGCCCTGTGAGTAGCATACGTGAATTCTCAGGATTACACCAGTAATATAGGGATCAAATTTCAGCAGAGGATTCCTTTGACCAAACAAACTAATCATTATTATTGGTGTCAAAGACATCAAATTCAAAGCACATATTTAAACACATTTGTGTGTGTATATATATAAGTTATGTATATAATATGAATATGTATTTATAAGGTATAATCTAGTAAGATGTAATATAATTCTGATTATGGTTTCCCTCTCCAAAAAACTTCTTACATTCTGAGGTTCTCCTAATCTCCCCAACATCCCAAATCCATGAACTTTGTTCATCTCTTCTTAGAAAATGATCAGGTATCTAAATAATTATTAAGAATACTAATAAAATAAGTAAGATAAAATAAAAACACTTATATAGAATAGGAAAAATAGAAACAAACATGAAAAAAATGTGACTCAAGGAAAAGGACAAGAAATGCTTGCATATACAGAGGTATATATAGCCTAACATTCAAAAGTTTTAAAACAGTATTTCAACTGTAACTCAATATAGATAAACAAAATATCTATAAAGTTGGAAAAACACAGAAAAAAAACATTATGAGGGGAAAAACCCTCACAAAATGAAACTGCATTTCTTTTGTGTTGGTCATGTATAATCCTTACCTTTAAGTGTGATTTACATAAGCAGTAGATTACATTGGAGTATCAATTTTTTTCTTTGAAAGCAGTTATCTATTGGAGTAATCTTCTGGATTAATGACAGAATTTATGTTTACTTCTACTTTCAAAACTAGGAAACCTATTGATTTAGGCAAGTTTAATTTGAGTATATGCTTTGTCAGTATGTGTGAGTTTATACTTACCTAATTACGCATAGGCTACATAAATATCAATACAGGTGGTTAAAGATTATCTACACGTTCATCTGTAGAAAATAAAATATTTCTGTGATAATACAATTTTTAAAAAATTGCTCTCTGAGGCTTTTAGATAGAAAAGGAAATCATAACAATATAAAACATTTAGAGTTTATATTTTATTTCAATTTATTGTTTTCCAGTTTTAATATAATAAAACTGATTAGAATCTAAGTCTATGAAAGAATGTAGAACCTGCTTTCTTTAACTATCATTCCTCTAAAACAAAATTCAAGTGCCCCTCTAGATGGAAAAAATGAAAATATTACTAGAAGATATAAAGAAGCAAAATTGTTCTTGTGAGAAGAAAGCAGGATTGTATTCTTGAGCTCCTCCTGTTCCTTTCCCAATGGAAACTGTCAATTGATTGAGATTCATATGTAGCAGAGAAATAAAACATCCTAAAGTTTTTAGTGAAATGATATCACAAAGGTCTCATTGTGTGAGATGACAACCCAACCCACTGACATCATCTCTACTTCTACTGGATCTCACTTTCCCATGTCTGTGAAACACAAGGCTCCATATATCTATGATATCTCTCATTGTCCAGTTTACCCATGTTATATCAACTACAGAAGATCAAGCAATTGTCAACTGAAGATATTTCAATAAGTATAAACTCAAATTGTTTACTGAAAATTCAATTTACATAAACTAACAACCCTTTATTACTCTATAAAATGGTTTACTAAGGCAGTTGTTAACAAAGTAATTTGAATATGAAGTCTCCAGGTGGAATTTCATTTCAACCTATATTCCTCAACAATTTGAATTCTAAACTGTAACACAAATTAAAATGTTATTCAATAAAATAAACAAGCCTAAAATAAAAGATCTCATCATTCTTATTAGGTAGCAAATGTGTGATTACTCTACTATGAAAGAGTTATACGTTCTGTTTATCATCTCAGTAACTGAGGTCAGGTAGATTACCTGCAGGGACTTGCACAATGATGCACAAGCTATCATTAGGCATTATCATTATAAGAATATTTCTTGCATAATCAGGATTTCTAAATATTTGACTTTCAAATGGATCCCAATAGAGAGTTTTGATTTCACTTTCATAATTACGGTTTGCAGTGTTTTTACCTGTAGAAAGTAAAAGGGAGAGTGAATATATTTCTGGATTCACTTTACTTCATGAACAAAAACTCAATAACAATTTAGGTAGAGAGAGTTCCCACACAGAAGAATCTTGTAGTGTAATCATTAGTCATTGAAACAGGTATACACAGGATTTGGAAAAAGGAAGCACTCTTTTATTTAGGTGCTTACCATTGCAAATGATGGAGAATCCCAGAAGTGAATACAGAATAATCAGCTTCATATTTAAAATTTAGGATCCAGATGAAGTGCCTGGTAGTCTGCAGATCAACCCCTCCAAAGTACATCTAGCTTGCTCTTTATACTCTCTCAGAATTGTTCAGGCCTCTAAGTGGTGTGGTGATCTTGGTGATGACAGCACATGTAAACATTGTCACATGTCAAAGATAGAACAGTGGCTATCACTTAATGTCCATTTTCTATAGTATCCGCTAAGACTTGGTTCTAATTTAGAACATAGCAACCCTATAATATTCTATTGTCCATCCTGTGTAAAGAGCAAATTCTGGAAATAAACATTTCAGGATAAAAAAACAACGAACATTTCAAACATAAGTCATGATTTGTGGCAAATCAATCATAGTCAAAGTCTTAGTGTCTCTAAAAAATCAAGCATTATGATTAAATAAAACAATTGTGTTACCTCACAACATAATATGTTTTCAATATTTCTAACCTTTCAAACAACAACAAAAGCAACATCAACAACAACAAATCCATAAGGTATTAAAATTCATCCTAACTTTGTTTAGGGAAATATATGTATCATACAGGTAGACGTGCCTGATAAATCAGAAAATTAACAGCCATAATTTATATGCAGAGAACTTGTTAAAGTCTCATGCAAGTCTCATGGCTAAGGCTTCTGTCTCTGTGAGCTCATATGATTTGTTGAATTTTAATTACTTGCAAAATATAAGATATATTAGGAGTTATTTTATTATTGTTTAGTTTTCTAATTTTCTCTGACATTTGTCTTGATTTGCCTCAAAATCAGCATGAGATATGTGGCATCTTTATGGTTGGCAGATTTATCCTTCTAGATGTTAGACAATTATGGGAAATTGTCCATACCAATCAGGATAGATGCATAAACAGCACAGGTAGCGTGCGGCATTGCCTTCCATGTGTACTTGTGTCACAGTGATATTCTAAGGAGGACTTTAAAACTTTCTGAAGTCCTGGTTCTCTTGCTTAAATGAACCTAGGTGACAGTAAAATTCTTATTGTCCTACTATATATCTCATGATAGGAAGGTCTATTCATACCCAAATAAATTCTCTCACTCATAAAGAAAAAGTGAAGGAGAATAGAGGCTACTCACAAGTTATTGAAGTGTCCTCTGTTCACACATAGAAGATATCAAGAATCGAGAAGAAAATCTTCATTTTGGACAGTAATGTGGTCACAGAACCTCAACAGGTAAGCCTAACCACACATAATAATATTACAATATAAATTCTTACCAAAGTACCCCCCAAAAGAAGGGTCTCTTCACTTCACATTGGTTAATTAGACCTTTTATGCACTAAATTTCTGCAAAAATAATGATGGGATTAAACTGATTCAAATTATTTATAAAAAACTTGTTAATATGCTTCACACACTAGTGGATATTGCAGTGCTCAACAGTGCTAGGAAGAACACCTTTTATAATTGCACAAGAGAGCCTTCTTCCATCAGTGAGCCAAACACAATCTTTCTCCTCAAATATATTTCTAAGACGCATGTAATATGACTTAAGCTATGAATATTTAACAGATAGACTCTGAATAATATTAGCACAGTATATATATATATATATATATATATATATATATATATATATATATAGTCAATCATATGCAGTCAATAAAAACTGCTTTTTTGATGCTATTAAGACTTCTAAACATATTCTGGTTTAGTTCCTACTGTTAAATAACTCAATCACAGTCAATGAAAAGACATCTTTTCTATAAGCTATGCTGTACAAGAAAAATCTAGACCAGAGACTATCATCTGTATCTCAGGCTTGTTGCACAATTCACGTACATTTTCCAAACATTCAATATATCTTTCCTAACAATATCAATCAATCTATAGTAGACTAAAGAACATCACTGGAAACTTCCTATTTCCTATTTATTTAATAACTAAAATTTAGCATTTAATTATTATATCTACAGTCATAAGGTCTTCCAAAATAATACTATTCCTATTCTCAGATTGAGATTAACAAAGACTCTTGACATCCAGCATTACTCACTCATAGTTAAACTGCTTGCTAATTCCATACATCAAAATATGTTCTCCTCCCCCTCTAACTCCTCCTGCTCTTCCCTCTCCTTCTCTTCCTTCTTCTTCCTCCTTTTCTTTTTCTTCTTCGTTTTCTCCTTCTTCTTATTCTTCTTCCACCACCTCCTCCTCTTCCTCTTCTTTTTCTTTTCTGTCAGGCCATCTTTGACCTTTTCTCTCCCAACATTAAACTAATTTACATTGATCTTCAAGCCACACCTCAATATGGATTTAAAACTTTATAACAGATTCAAGAGATTAAGCTAAAACTGAGTGATTGAGAATGGTTTTAATTTTTCTTAGGCATATAGACCCACTCTTATTGATCTTACTCCTTCTTTGTATTCTTTATTATTTAACATTCTAGTGCAAATACTATACACAAAATTACACATCATTAAGCATCTGATAGTATTGTTTTTTCTTATTGGTATCACCAGATTTAATTCCTAGCTCCCACCACTGGGACCTCATATTCTCTACATTATCTCATAGCATTCACCTTCATGAGTCAACATTCACACTGTGTATAGAAGGTTCTTCAATCATTGTATATTTCAGAAACCTGCAAACTTACTGGTTCTGGTATGTTTCTCCACTTTCTGGTTAAGCTCCATACCAGGATGGACAAGAAGTCAAGAAGAAAGCACAGCTGCTATTTGTGAGCTAGGTAGGATCCCTATTAACATGATTGGGAGAAACACCCTTCTGCAGAGACAATTTTCAGTGAAATTGAAAGTTCAGCATACAAATGTTATTGAGTTCAAGCAAAAGGTTTTTGGAAGTCATGGTTTATTTGACCTTCAATTTTGTAATATTTTTGCATGCTAGGTAAATAGTATTTCTTTTAGAAAGCTAAACTCTCATCTAATTTTTGTCTATTTTTAAATAATGTTTTCAAAATTATGCTAAGGTCTTCAATCTATTGAACATGGCTGATAAATAGCAAATGTAAAATATTCTTATCATACACTTTTGTTGATCATGTGCCCAACATGATCACAAACAGTATAAATAGCCAAGTACTTCAAATCTAATAATAAAGTTTCTTTTTACATCTATGATATCATACTGTCATTATACAGAGTTGTTAATATTAGGTTATGAACTTACTGGAATCATTGAAAAACTAAAATCTTAAAAGGATAAGCAGTGAAGGCACACTTAAGTAGCCCAGAGACTTACTCCAGGAATTCATCCACTAATTGAATAGATTAAAAGGAAAATAGTTTGCAGACATTAAACATATCAAACTAATATTCCCAGAAATAAACATATTGACAGTACCTAAAATGCCTTATCATGATGAATGTTACTGTAAAAATCTGTTCATATGAAATGGGTACAGAAATTTAGGAGTTATTGTGTATTCAGAAGGATCAAGGTTGGTTTTTTATAGAAAAAACTAATAATGAAAACTGAACAACTGGAAAAAACGTGAGCATCATGTTGATGGGAAACAAAGCTAACACACTGGATTGTCCCAAAAATCTATGATGATGTTCTAGATAAGACTCCTAGAAATGTGAGATGTGGAACATGTATAAGTATTCTGCGTCCATAGGGCCTCAGAGACTGACATGTCAACAAAACAATATGTATGGTATGGAGTTAAGCACTCTTAACATATGTAACAGCTGTGTAATCTATTTTTCTAATCCATTCATCATTGGAAGTCAGTGCTATCTCTGACTCTACTGCCTCCAGTTGGGTCCCATTTACAAAGCTGGTGTGTCCTGTCTAGTCTCAATAGGAGAAGGTATACTTGGTCTTAATTAAACTTCTTATGCTAGGAATATTGACACATATGGCAGTCCTTCCATTTTCTGAAAAGAAAGTAGCAAGTGTATGGGGGGCTGTGAAAGGAAGGTACTTGGAGAAAAGGAGTGAAGGGAAACTGCAATCAATCAATAATTTAATTATTGAAAAATAAAGAAATGGAAATTGCTATGCTTTGTGAGTCAAGAGAAAATGCTTTTATAGTCTGAGCCAGGATACTATTTTTATAAGAAGCTTGCAAAGGCATAACTGTTAGGGTGAATCCGTGCATTCCCAGGTACCTAGTCATTAAGGCCATATGACTTAGATGTATAAAATAATATTTATGGTAACCAGTAATTTCTATGTGTTTTTTAAGACTACACTTTATATCTAATGAAAAGAATCAAAAGAAACCTGCCTTGTACATCTGATCTCATGAATATACATTGGTTGGCATTGAAGAGTATCAGGGAGTCTCAGCAATACAACATAGCAAACGTGTTTTCTGATGCCACTATGAGTTATAATGACGTAATTCTACCCACAGTGTGACAGTGCTATAAGGAAATAATGTGGATCAAATTCACACTTAGCCAATACTTGTTTGCTAAGAAGGTAAAGCTGACTTTAAACCGAAAACCGTAATTCTGGATGTGGCCATGTGAATAAAAGAACACTGTGTAAAATAAACATGTCAATCAGGTATTACATTCAGTGTTTGCATAGCTGTGTCATAACAGAATCATTCTCTATTTGAAACAAATTTAGTGTCATTCTTTGAATAAGGAAAATTAGTTAAGAGATTAATAAAAATATCATAGCCTATATTCCATTGTCATGAATGTCTATGTCAATGAGACCTCAGATATATTATGGAAATTAAGGTAAAGTTATTACAAAAGGGAATACTATTAGACAGGACTTCACTTCTAAATTAGCTTAAAATCAATTTATAGTTTTGTCTATTGAGTTTACTTGAATTTACACTGATAAATATTTCTAGCAACACACAGACATGAGGTTTTCAATGAGTTACAACATTACATATTTTTTTACACACTTGAATGTAATTTCATTTTTTGCTGAGATTTGATGTGCTTTTTATGTGCTATTAAAAAGTTGTTTAGTCTACATATGTTTGAATTTCTCCATGCTTATGGATATCTGTAGTGCAAGGGACAGAAACCCAGATAGCTGAGGTTAAAGTATATATATGGAAATATAATCAATATAAATATTTAAATAAACATCTACCATGTAAAATGAACATAAATTGGAGTACATTCTCAAATTGAAAATACTCACACAAAATGTACCTTGGAGTGATTTACAGTAATCATAAAGTTTAGTCTTAGCTTGTAGATCATTTGTGTGAGTTTTTCTTTGAACAGGAAAAGAGAGGGTACCTAATTATTGTGGTATGTGGTAGTATCATGAAATGTCCAGATAGGCCATTACCTAAAGGTATTAGGGATTAAGACCTGGACTCTTTCTATAAAACACAACATTTTACTGTGTCAAACGCTGAGAAGGCACTGTTAAAGTGTTTCAACATCTGCATTAACTTATTACCTTTATGGTTTTACATTTCTCTAATGACAGGGATTGTTCAAACATTACATCATTGTAACTATCAATCCAAGCTGGTAATCTCAATCAGTAAATATGTATTCCATCCTGACATCTCTACTGTAAAGTAACCTCCCATACTAGCTAGTTTAGTATATTTTCAACAAACCTTCTACAGAACAGAAATAAATCAACTGAAAGCTGTTTGAACTTAATCTTATCAAGTTGTACTCATAATATTCAACCAACTGTGTTCCAGGGACATCAACTATCACCTTTGTTGCAACAGTCAAGATTTCATGAGCAGAAATGCAAAGAGCATGTTTTCTTCAGTCAGAGGGGAATCCTAATGCCTTCCACAAGACCAACAAAGAAAAATATATTTTATTAACTTAAGGACCATATTTACTGTGCTAATATCTTTAGTTTATAATCTTGAGGCCTGTGGGGTTTTTTTTTTGTTTTTACATATTTTTCAATCCTAAAACGTTCTACAAGAAATGACATAGTTCACCACAAAATATGTCTTGGATGTTTTCCTCAAAAATGTGGCTTTAATATTATAAGACTCACTTACACGGATTTAGCATCATACTCCTTCTCTCTTCTACTTTTCTTGTATCCTAGTCTACACTTAGATATTTCAATTACATAATCAATATAATATTTATTCCCGAGAATCATGTCAAAATTACATCACTGGCAATCTTTTTATTTCTTCTCAGCCTTAAAACTTGTCACATTCAGTTTGCCCAAAAGGTCCTTGATAATCTAAAAACAACCTCTCAACTATTGCCTCACTTACACCCTTGTTTCTTTCTTTAATTCAGTTGAGAGCACTTACAAAGGGAATCAACACAAGCGGAGTACATCATCAAACACCCTCCACACATGGCCCTTGGAATCATGTGTGTTATTAGATTCAGCCAGACTACATCTGAATTTACATTCCTAATAAAAGAATACATCATCAAACACCCTCCACACACGGCCCTTGGAATCATGTGCATTATTAGATTCAGCCAAGCTACATCTGAACTTACATTCCTAATAAAATCAAAAATTTTACTATTTTTTCAATTTTTATTAGGTATTTACTTCATTTACATTTTAAATGCTATCCCCAAAGTCCCCTATACCCACCCCCCACCACTCCCCTACCCACCCACTCCCCCTTCTTGGCCCTGGTGTTACCCTCTACTGGGACATATAAAGTTTGCAAGACCAAGGGGCCTCTCTTCCCAATGATGGCTGACTAGGCCATCTTCTGCTACATATGCAGCTAGAGACATGAGCTCTGAGGGTGCTGGTTAGTTCATATTGTTGTGGGTACTTTCTAGCTCCTCTATTTGGGGCCCTGTGTTCCATCCGATAGCTGACTGTGAGCATCCACTTCTGTGTTTGCCAGGCACTGGCATAGCCTCACAAGAGACAGCTATATCAGGGTCCTTTCAGTAAAATCTTGCTGGTGTATACACTAGTGTCTTAGTTTGGTGGCTGATTATGGGATGGACCCCTGTGTGGGACAGTTTATGGATGGTCCATCCTTTCATCTCATCTCCAAACTTTGTCTCTGTAACCCCTTCCATCTAAGAAGGGGCGAAGTGTCCACATTTTAGTCTTCTTCTTCTTGAGTTTCATGTATTTTGCAAATTGTATCTTGGGTATTCTAGGTATCAGGGCTAATATCCACTTAACAGTGAGTACATATTATGTGAGTTCTTTTGTGATTGGGTTACCTCACTCAGGATGATACCCTCCAGATCCATGCATTTGCTGAGGAATTTCATAAATTCATTGTTTTAAATAGCTGAGTAGTAATCCATTGTGTCAATGTACCACATTTTCTGTATCCATTCCTCTGTTGAGGGACTTCGTGGTTCTTTCCAGCTTCTGATTATTATAAATTAGGCTGCTATGAACATAGTGGAGCATGTGTTCTTATTACCAGTTGGAACGTCTTCTGGATATATGCCCAGGAGAGGTATTGCTAGATCCTCCAGTAGTACTATGTCCAATTTTCTGAGGAACCACCAGACTGATTTCCAGAGTAGTTTTACAAGCTTGCAGTCCCACCAACAATGGAGGAGTGTTCCTCTTTCTCCANATCCTCACCAGCATCTGCTGTCATCTGAATTTTTGATCTTAGCCATTCTGACTGGTGTGAGGTGGCATCTCAAGGTTGTTTTGATTTACATTTCCCTGATGATTAAGGATGATATCTTATTTATTAGATTTAGTGTATCTAGTTTTATATTGAGGCCCTTGATGTGCGTGCACTTGAGCTTTGGGCAAAGTGACAAATATAGATTTTCAGTTTCTCCAGAGTAGCAGTTAGACCAGCACCATTTAATAGAGGCCTTATTGTTTTCTATTGTATATTTTTTGCCTTTTTCTCAAAGATAAAGCATTCCTGAGTGTGTGCTTTTATTTCTGAGCCTTCAGTTCCATTCCACTGATCAATCTGTCTGTCTTTGTACCAGAATATTCAGCTTTCATCACTATTGGTCTTTAGTATAGCTTGAGGTCAAGGGGTAGTGAGTCCAGCAGAAGTTCGTTTATTGTTAAGAATTTTTTCTTTTGAAATCATGATTTTTTTCAGATAAATTTGAGAATTTCTCTTTCCATGTCCTTGAAAAATGGTGTAGGAATTTGGGCATGGATTGCCTTGAATCGGTAGATTGCTTTAGGAAGAATGGTCATTTTTTTCTATGTTAATTCTACCAACCCATGAACATGGGAGATCTCTCCATTTTCTGAGTTCTTCAGTTCTTCAATTCTGAAGAAGTTTCCATGAGGTTGCCATTCAAGGTTGTGTGATGTTTTACTGTATTACAGCTTTTTAAGGTATCTCAACACACACACACACACACACACACACACACACACAAATACACACACATACACACAAAAAATATACATTATTTGTTTTTAAGTAAAACTGGTTCATTATTTTCCCACTATATAAGTGTCATCAAAACACCATATACTTGATTATTTTCCCCTATGAACTGCTCCTGAAGAAGTTAATACCATACCACCTACTTACTAAAACATTGTACATAGCAAAGGGCTGTGGTGTCACCTTTAAAAATCATTACTCATTTAGAATTTAATTGCTTTGTCATAAAATGCTTAAATCTTATTTCTGAGTATAACCAGAACAATAGACCTTATCTTAAACTTTGATAAAAATAACAGTGAACTTACTCATAGATATCTTTCAAGTCTAAATATACTCGTTGTTATTTTTACTGTGTCTGTGTAATCAAATTCCATTAAAGCTGGATTAACCTTTCCTGTGTCACAAGCAGTTTGTCTATAAAACACAATGTTCTAAGTGTGCAATGCAACTGAAGGAAGGAAAATATTTATTCAAAAGATTTAGATAACTCATGGTTCATTTATACCAGACTTGGGCATATACACTAAGGATATTCCACCTAATTATAGAGATAATTGCTCACCTATGTTCATTGATGGTATTTATACAACTTCTTCAAAATACATAAAATATAGATTTTCATTACCTGAAGGATAGGTAATAAAAATGTATTACAATCCAAGGAATATTGTCCAGTTGTCAATGAAACAGGAATAATAAACCTTAAAGGTTGATTGATGAAGTGGAATTCAGTCATACTAAGTGAGGAAATGCAAAGTTGGATGACAATTGTCTCATATTTCCTTACCTTATGTGAATTATATCTTTCAACATTTGACTATCAATGTTTGATTTGGATATCCCATAGAATACAGTAATTTTATAAAAATCTAATACATGGTCACAGTCTTCTAGTGGAGGTGAAACAGAAAGAAATACAAGGGGCAATAGCCAATAATGGATCACGTAATATTATGTGTGATGAAGGATGGAAACATGAACATCATGAAAATTATTTTGAAAAATTATATGCAAGCATACTACTAAAAACTTCCTAATGCATAGACATATATACATACAAATAGTTTAAATCGAGTAACTTATGATAATGGAGGTAAGTGCTTTATTACAATATCATCCTAAAAATCAAAAACCTCATTACCATAAGAACGCTGTTGTTACAAGGAAACCAAGAAGGAAGACCATCGTGTGGATACTTCATTCCTCCTTAGAATAAGGAACAAAATACCCATGAAAGGGTATAGGTACAGAGACAAAATTTAGAGCTAAGATGAAAGGATGGACTATCCAGAGACTATCCCATCCGGGGATCCATCCCATCATCAGCCACCAAACCCA
>NW_018393230.1:0-1199 GCF_900095145.1 Mus pahari
GCAGTGGACTGGAGCAAAGATGGTTCTCCTTCTGGCTCAGGCTAGGAGACTGCTCCTGGGCAGACACCCCTCCTCAGGTGGTAAAGGTGCAGGATGCCACTTCAGGCCCGGAGACTGCTCCCGGGCAGACACCCCTCCTCGGGCGGGGAAAGGTGCCAGATGACCAGAACCAGACATGGGATCCTTCCCAGAAGCTGTGATGCTTCTCCAGCCCGCCCTCTCCCCTGCAGTGCACTGGAGCAAAGAAGGCTCACCTTCCGGTTCAGGCCTGGAGACTGCTCCCGGGCGAACATCCCACCTTGGCGGGGGAAAGGCCGGTTCAGGCCTGCCTGCAGACTGCTCCAGGGCAGACACCCCTCCTTGGTCAGGGAAAGGTGCCGGATGCTGGATCGGGCCTGGAGACTGCTCCCAGGCAGACACCCCTCCTCAGGCGGGAAAGGCGCTGGATGAAGGTTTTCCTGTATTGTAAAAGAGATTTATGTGTTTCATCTTTAAGGAAATATTCTTACTTGTTTACCTGTGTTCTCCTGTATTTTTTTAAAGGAGTTATTTATGTCCTTCTTCATCATCTACAGCAGTTGAGATTTTAGATCTGAATCTTGCTTTTCTGTGTGTTCTGTTATACAGGTCTTGCTGTAGTGGGAGAGCTGGGATCTGATATTACCAACTAGCATTGATTTCTGTTGCTTAGGTTCTTGCTCTTGCCTCTCACCATCTGGCTATCTCTGGTGCTAACTGGCCTTGTCTCTGACTAGAGCCTGTCCTTCCTGTGAGCCTATACTTCTGTGATCCTGGTTTTGTCAGAACTCTTGAATATACAGCTGTCTCTGGGATCCTCTGATCCTGTAATCCTCTAATCCTGTGATAGTATGATCCTGTGATTTTGGATGTGTCAGAAATCCCAGAGGTCAACCTGCTTCTGTGTCTGGGTGAAGGAGGTGGAGGACCAGATCCCAAGGTCAGCTGATAAGCAAATGTGAAAACTAGAAGTTTGGAATTTAAAGTTTTTGCTGTCATTTTAGGTTACACATTGATTCATAGAAGATTCTTTCTTTTTTTTGTAAAGAATCCTTTAATTTCTCTTCTATGGGATTTAATTAAGTACTTTTTTTTGAGTTTTCTTCCTCATTTAGTCTGTTTTATTTTTCTATCTTTTAAAGGAGATATATAAAATTATCATTATTATTTAACTTATTATT
>NW_018393230.1:1809-35042 GCF_900095145.1 Mus pahari
TCCCAGGGAGCTCAGGAGGTACTGGTTAGTGCATATTGTTGTTCCTCCTATGGGGCTGCAAACCCATTCAGCTCCTTAGGTCATTTCTCTAGATCCTTCATTAAGGACACTGTGCTCTGGCAATGGATGGCTATGGGCATACACTTCTATATTTGTCAGGTACTGGCAAAGCATCTAAGGGAACAACTATATCAGGCTTCTGTCAGCAAACTTTTGTTGGCATCCAAAATAGTGACTGGGTTTGGTGGTTGTATATGTGATGGATCCCCACGTGGGGCAGTCTCTGGATGGTCATTTCTTCAGCCTCTGCTTTACACTTTGTCTCTGTAACTCCATCCATGGGTATTTTGTTCCCTCTTCTAAGAAGGTTCAAAGAATCCAAACTTTGGTCTTCCTTCTTCTTGAGTTTCATGTGGTTTGCAAATAGTATCTTGGGTATTCTGAGCTTCTGGACTAATAGTCACTTATCAGTGAATGAATATCATGTGTGTTCTTTTGTGATTGGATTACCTAACTCAGGATGATATCCTCCAGATCCATCCATTTGTCTAAGAATTTCATAAATTTGTTGTTTTTAATAGCTGTGTAGTACTCCATTTTGTAAATGTACCACGTGTGCTTTATCAATTTCTCTGACAACAGACATCTGAGTGCTCTCCAGTTTTTGGCTATTATAAATAAGGCTGCTATGTGTCCTTAATATGTGTAGGAGCATCTTCTGGGTATAGTCTCAGGAGTGGTAGTGTAGTAGTGTCCAATTTTCTGAAGAACTGCCAAAGTGTTTTCCCGAGAGGTTGTACCAGCTTACAATCCAACAAGAAATGGAGAAGTGTTTCTCTTTCTTCCCATCCTCCCCAGCATCTGCTGTCACCTGAATTTTTTATCTTAACCATTCTGACAGGTGTGAGGTAGGATCACAGGGTTGTTTTGATTGGAATTTTCCTGACTAGGAAGTTGAACATTTTTAATTTTTTACTTTATTTTATTTATTTATTTGTTTATTTATTTATTCATTTATTATTTATTTATTTATTTTGGTCCGTCTCAGACATTAGGTATTCCTCAGTTGATAATTCTTTGTTTCGCTCTGTACACCAATTTTAATAGGGTTATTTGTTTCTCTGGAATCTAATTTCTTTAGTTCTTTATATATACTGGATATAAGCCCTCTATCAGATTAGGATATGTAAATATTTTTTCCAATATGTTGGTTGCCTTTTTGTCTTATTGACAGTGTCCTTTGCCTTTCAGAAGCTTTGCAATTTTATAAGGTCCCATTTGTCAATTCTTGATCTTATATTACAAGCCATTGGTGTTCTGTTCAGGAAATTTTCCTCCCTGCCCATATGTTCGAGGCTATTCCCCACTTTCTCCTCTATACCTATCCATGTGTCTTGTTTTATGTGGACATCCTTGACCCACTTAGACTTGAACTTTGTACAAGGAGATAAGAATAGATCAATTCAGCCAGGCAGTGGTGGCACACACCTTTAATCCCAGCACTTGGGAGGCAGAAGAAGGCAGATTTCTGAGTTCAAGGCCAGCCTGGTCTACAAAGTGAATTCAAGGACAGCCAGGTCTACATAGAGAAACCCTGTCTTGAAAAAAAGAAAAAAAGAAAAAGAAAGAAAAGAAAAAGAAAGAAAGAAAAAGAAAAAGAAAATGTATCAATTCACATTCTTCTACATGGTAACCACTAGTTGACCCAGCACCATTTGTTGAAAATGCTAATTTTGTTTATGTGTTTTGGTATTTTTTTCCCACTGGATGGGTTTAGCTCCTTTGTTAAAGATCAAGTGACTGTAGGTATGTGGGTTCATTCCTGAGTCTTCAATTATTTTCCATTGATCTACCTGTCTGTCACTGTACTAGTACCATACCATTTTTATCACAATTGCTCTGTAGTACCTCCTAAAGTCAGGGATGTTGATTCCACCAGAGGTTCTTTTACTGTTGAGAATATTTTTTGCTATACTAGGTTTTTTTGTTATTCCAGATGAATTTGCAAATTACCTTTTCTAACACTTTGAATTATTGAGTTGGAATTTTCATGGAGATTGCATTGAATCTGTAGATTGCTGTCAGCTAGATAGCCATTTTTACTATATTAGTCCTGCCAATCCTTGAGCATTGGAGATCTTTCCATCATCTGAGATCTTCCTTGATTTCTGTTTTCATAGACTTGAAGGTCTTATCATATAGATCTTTCAATTATTTATTTAGAGGTTACACCAAGATATTTTATATTATTTGTGACCATTATAAAGTGTTGTTTCCCTAATTTCTTTCTCAGCCTGTTTATCTGTTGAATAGAGAAAGGTCAGTCATTTATATGAGTAAATTTTATATCCACCTACTTTACTGTGTTGTTTACCAGGTTTCAGGTTCTCTATTGGAATTTTTGGTGTCACTTATGTATACTATCATATCATGTGCAAATAGTGATATTTTGACTTCTTGCTTTCCAATTTGTATCCCTTTGATCTCTTTTTGTTGTCTAATTGCTTTTGCTAGGATTTCAAGTAGTGTACTGAATAGGTAGGGAGAGAGTGGGCAGCCTTGTCTAGTCCCTGATTTTAGTGGGATTGCTTCAAGTTTCTCTCCATTTAGTTTGAAGTTGGACACTGGTTGGCTGCATAATGATTTTATTATGGTTATGTATGGGCCATGAATTCCTGATTTTTCCAAGACTTTTGTCATGAAAGGATTTTGGATTTTGCCAAATGCTTTCTCAGCGTTTAATGAGATGATCATGTGTTTTTTTTCTTTGAGTTTGTTTATATAGTTGATTATGTTGATAGATTTTCATACATTGAACCATCCCTGTATCTCTGAGGTGAAGTTTACTTGACCATGATAGATCATCATTTTTATGTGTTCTTGGATTCAGTTTGAGAGGATTTTATTGCGTTATTTTGCATTGATATTCAAAAGGAAAATTGATCTGAAGTTCTCTTTTCTTGCCGAATCTTTGTGTGGTTTAGGTATCAGAGTAATTGTGATTTCATAGAATAAATTTGGTAGATTACCTTCTATTTGTATGTTGTGAAATAATTTGAGGAGTATTGGTATTAGGTCTTCTTTATAGGTCTAATAGAACTTTGCAATAAACCCATCTGGTCATGGGATTTTTATGGTTGAGAAACTATTAATTACTGTTTCTGTTTCTTTAGGGGATATGGGACTGTTTAGATAATTAATCTGCTCCTGATTTACTTTTGGTACCTGGTATCAGTCTAGAAAATTGTCCATTTCATTCAGGTTTTCCAGCTGTGTTGAGTATAGCCTTTTGTAGTAGGATCTGATTTTGGGGGGTTTCCTCAGATTCTGTTGTTATATCTTCATTTTCATTTCAGATTTTGTTAATTAGGATACTGTCCCTGTGCCCTCTAGTTAGTCTAGCTAAGTATTTATCTATTTTATTGGTTATCTCAAAGAATCAGTTCCAGTTTTGGTTGATTCTTTGAATAGATCTTTTTGTTTCCACTTGTTTGATTTCAGCCCTGAGTTTGATTGTTTCCTGCTGTCTACTCCTCTTATGTGAATTTGCTTCCTTTTTTTCTAGAGCTTTTAAGTATGCTGTCAAGCTGCTAGTGTATGCCCTCTACAGTTTCTTTTGGGAGGAATTCAGAGCTATAAATTATCCTTTTAGGACTGTTTCACTGTGTTTCATAAGTTTGATATGTTGTGGCTTCATTTTCAATAAACTCTAAAAAGTCTTTAATTTCTTTCTTTATTTCTTCCTTGACCAAGTAATCATTGAGTACAGTGTTGTTCAGCTTCCACATGTACGTGGAGTTTCTATTATTTATGTTGTTTTTTAATATCAGCCTTAGTCAGTGGTGATCTGATAGGATGCATGGTATTATTTCACTATTTTCGTATCTGTTGAGGCCTCTTTTGTGAACAAATTTATGGTCAGTTCTGGAGATGGTACCATGATGTGCTGAGACGTCAGTATATCCATTTGTTTTAGGATAAAATGTTCTTCAGATATCTCTCTAAACCCATTTGTTTCATAACTTCTGTTAGTTTCACTGTGTCTCTGTTTAATTTCTGTTTTCAAGATCTGTCCACTGATGAGAGTTGGGTGTTGAAGTCTCCCACTATTATTGTGTTTGTGGCAATTTTTGCTTTGAGCTTTTGTGAAGGTCCTTTAATGAATGTGCATGCCCTTGCATTTGGAGCATAGGTGTTCAGAATTGAGAGTTCATTTGAGTAGATTTTAACTATGATGTGTATGGAGTGTCTCTCATTTTCTCTTTTGATATTTTTAGATTGAAATTCGATGTTATTAGATATTAGAATAGCTACTCCAGTTTGCTTCTTGGGAACATTTGCTAAAAAATTGTTTTCCATCCTTATACTCTGAGGTAGTGTCTGTTTTTGACCCTGAAATTGGTTTCCTGTATGCAGCAAAATGTTGGGTTCTGTTTATGTATCCAATCTGTTTGTCCGTCTTTTCATTGGGGAGTTGAGTCCACTAACATTATGAGATATTCAGTAAAAGTAAATGTTGCTTCTTGTTATGTTTGTTGTTAGAGTTTGGACTCTGTTCATGTGGCTATTTTCTTTTAGGTTTGTTGAAAGATTACTTTCTTGATTTTTCTAGGATGTAGTTTACCTCCTTAAGTTGGAGTTTTTCATTATTATCATTTGAAGGGCTGGATTTGTGCAAAGATACTGTCTTAATTTGGTTTTGTCATGAAACACTTTGGTTTCTCCCTCTATGGGAACTGAGAGTTTTGCTAAGTATAGTAGCCTGGACTGACATTTGTGTTCTCTTATGGTCTGTATAACATCTATCCAGGATCTTCAGGCTTTCATAGTCTCTGGTGAGAAGTCTGGTGTAATTCTACTAGGTCGGCCTTTTTGTGTTACTAAAACTTTTTATTGTACTGCTTTTAATATTCTATCTTTGTTTAGTGAATTTGGTGTATTGATTATTATGTGTCAGGAGGAATTTATTTCTGGTCCAGTCTATTTTGACTTCTGTATGCTTCCTGGATGTTCATGGTCATCTCTTTCTTTAGGTTAGGGAAATTTTCTTCTATAATTTTTTTGAAGATATTTACTGGCCCTTTAAGATGAAAATCTTAATTCTCATCCATATCTATTATCGTTTGGTTTTTTGTTCTCACTGAGTCCTGGATTTCCTGGATGTTTTGTGTTATAATCTTTTGGCATTCTTCATTTCCTTTGATTGTTCTTTCAATGTTTTCTATGGATTCTTCTACACTTGAGATTCTCTCTTCTATCTCTTATATTCTGTTGGTGATGCTTGCATCTATGGCTCCTGATTTCTTTCATAAGTTCTCTATCTCCAGAGATGTGTCTCTTTGTGATTTCTTTATTGTTTCTACTTCCATTTTTCGATCCTAGATGATTTTGATCAATTCCTTCACCTGTTTGGTTGTGTTTTCCTGTAATTCTTTAAGGGATTTTCTGGTTCCTCTTTAAGGGCTTCTACCTGATTACCTGTTTTCCCCTGTAATTCTTTAAGTGACTTTTTTTTGTTTGTTTGTTTGCTTCCTTTTTACAGGCTTCCATTGTTTAGCTTTGTTCTCCTGTATTTCTTGAACAGAGTTTTTAATGTCCTTCTTAAAAATCCTGTATCAGCATCATGAGATATTTCTTTTAAATACAAATCTTGCTTTTCTGTTGTGTTGGGGTATCCAGGACTTGTTGTGGTGGGAGTACTTGGCTCTGGTGATGCCAAGTAGTCTTGGTTTCTTTTGGTAAGATTCTTGCATTTGCCTTTTGTCATGTGGTTATCTCTGGTGTTAGATGCTCTTGCTGTCTCTGGCTTGAGCTTGTTCCTCCTGTGAGTCTGTAAGCCTGTGTCAGCACTCCTGAGAGATCAGCTCTCTCCTAGCAAGGCCAGTGCACAGAGGGCTACAGAACAATCCCATCTCCTGGGTGAGAAGTAAGGCCTGTAGGACCCTGTCCCAGCTGCTCTGCTGCTTCTAAGGCCTATGAGCTCCTGAATAGACCCACCTTAGAGAGTCACTGGAGAGAAAATGGCAACCTCTCCTGAGTCTTAGGTCAGACACTTCCTGGAGGCAAGTTCTCCTCTGGCTGGGAATTTGCACAGAGGGCTAAGGATTATCTCCACCTCCTGGGTGCATATATAGGCTCATAGGTTAGCATCCCAGCAGCTCTGTGCCTTCTATGGCCTGAGGAGTTCCCATTTTCTGTTTTTTTTTTTTTTTTTTTTTTTTTTTTTATTATTATGGGAAATGCTTTATTAATCTCTCCAGCACCTTATTTCTATGGAGAATTTCCATTTCCTATTCTCTCCTTTTTGGAGATTTTATTTTTTATATCAGAATTCTGTATTGCTAGACTCTATATGTTCTGTTTCTTTAGCCTTTATGTAAATTTTAAGCCCTCTTATCTGTATTTTTCTCTTCTGCAGAATTTTATACATGATTATTCACATATTTTTTCATTATTGCTTTTTATAAATTGTATTATTTTATTTATATTTTAAATGTTATCCCTCTTCCCAGCCAATCCTTCTATCTCTTCCCCCATACCTCCTGCTTCTATGACAGTACTCTTCCACACACTCATCCTGCCCTAGAATTCCCCTATGCTGTGTCATCAAGCCTTCACAGGACCAGGGAATCTCCCCTCACATTGATATTAGGTGAGGTAATTCTCTGCTTCATATGCAGATGAAGACATGGGCCTTTCCATATATACTCGAGTTGGTATTTAGTCTCTGGGAGGTTGGGGCTGGGTCTGGTTGGTTGATATTTTTGCTCTGATTATTACGTGTTGGTAGAAATTTCTTTTCTCTTCCATTCTATTTGGAGTTCTGTGGGCTTCTTATATATTCATGGACATCTCTTCCTTTAGGTTAGGGAAGTTTTCTTATATAATTTTGTTGAAGATACTTACTGGCCCTTATAATTGAAAATATTCATTCTCATCTATACCTATCATCTGTATGTTTGGTCTTATCATTGTATCCTGGACTTCCTGGATGTTTTGTGTTAGGATCTTTTTGCATTTTGCATTTTCTTTGATTGTTGAGTCCATGTTCTGTATGGAATCCTCTGCACCTTGAGATTCTCTCTCCATCTCTTGTATCCTGTTGCTGATGTTTGCCTCTATGGTTCCTGATTTCTTTCCTAGGGTTTCTATCTCCAGAATTGTCTCCTTTTGGATTTTCTTCATTGTTTCTACTTCCATTTTTAGATCTTGGATGGTTTTGTTCAATTCCATCACCTGTTTGGTTGTGTTTTCTTGTAGTTCTTTAAGGGATTTCTGTGCTTCCTCTTTAAGGACTTCCACCTGTTAGCAATGTTTTCCTGTAAATCCTTGAGGGATATTTGTGCTTCCTCTTTAAGGACTTCTACCTGTTTAGCAGTGTTCTCCTGTATTTCTTTAAGTGAGTTATTAATGCCCTTCCTAAAATCCTCTGCCAGCATCATGAGATTTGATTTTACATCCTAATCTTGCTTTTTGGGTGTGTTGGGGTATCCAGGACTCACGGTGGTAGGCATATTGGGTTCTGAAATTGCCCAATGTTCTTGGTTTCTGTTAGTAAGATTCTTTCATTTGCCTTTCATCATCTATAATCTCTGGTGTTAGATATCCTAGCTGTCTCTGGCTGGAGCTTGTTCCTCCTGTGATTCTTTAGCCTCTGTCAGCACTCCTAGGAAGCCAACTCTCTCCTGTGTCCCAGTGGTCAGAGCACTCTCTGCAAGCAAGCTCTCCTCTTTCAGGGAAGGTCCACAGAAGTCTGGAGCTCAAATCCACCTCCTGATTTCAGTTGTCAGAGCCCTCCATGGAGGCCAACTCTCCTCTGGCAGGGAAGATGTCCAGGGGTCTGAGTCTAGTCTCCTGGTAGTGATCTCATGGTCCTGGGTGTGCTAAGTTGCCTGCAGCATGGAGAGTCCTCTGGTGCCCTCCACTGAAATCACACGGAAGATTGCACAGGGGTGGTGTCACCAGCCCCCAACACTTTTGCTTTTACTATCAACATAAAATAATTAAATGTTTAGTAATGATTTATAATTTTATATACTCTTGTTAAGGGAGATCAGAATAAACCATAGTTACAGAAAGGGAAGTTTAAAATATTAAATGTAAGATTGAATGCCCTAGAAGAAAAAAAATAGAGGTAACTTTAAGTGAACTGAAGAATAAAAAAAAAAAAAAAAAAAAAAAAAAGCCAAAGTGGAAATTCTCACACCAAGTGAAAAAAAAGAATCCATAAAGCCTTGAGAAATGATGGTGGAAACCCATTGAGATACAATAAAATGAGTTAAAAATAAAGATTCTGCATAAGAAAGTTACCTAGTTACCTTAGAATAATTTAAAACATTAGAATCTATGCTTGTTTCCACAGTCAAAATTCTTATGAAACAATACAAATGCCTTACCTGCTCCAACAAAGAGCAGAGAATTATCATTAGCTGATTTGACATAGGACACATTCCATACATACACTAATGCAGAAAAATATATAACCTATGAATATTTACATGTGTTGGGTCCCGCCCACCTCCACTGGCAACTCTAAGCATTGTATTGCGCCTCTTACAGACATGCTAAGAGTTGCTTCTCCGGACGTCCCAGAACACAGTGTCCTCAGACCGCCCACTGTCAATGCCCACTCATTGCCTGGACCAACCACCAATGTTGTCACGCCTACTCGATTGGACCCGCCTTCTGGACACAGCTCCGCTGAGGATCAGACTATGAGCCATTGAGCAATTGGGACATTGCAACAATGAGGCGCTGAGAGACACACTCAGCAGAGACAATGGGACATGCGGGAGAGGGTTGGGTTCTCCCGCGTGTAATTAATAAATAGTATTCTTTCTTGTAGCTCATCTCTATTTTCAGGAAGTTTAGCTTTGCAGTACGAACCCACCCCAAGGTTTTCTCTGCCCACGCAGACACGGTGCCGGTATGCGTGCAGGCAGAAACATATACAAGTGGCACCCACGTGGCTGTAGACGTGTAAGCTTCAGGCACTGGTGGAGCTCCAAGTGTGCATGAGTATGTAGGGTACACCCCGGGATTAAAAAGGTAGACGCACAAAATTTATTTGAGGATGAAGTGTTTAACCTGACACCTCATTTTCTCAGCGGGCAGTGCACTGGAATGAGACGTACAGGTGTGTTTTGTCCGCAGTCCTGAACTGCACTCAGGCAAGAAAGAATTGGGTTTATTTAAAAGTAAAATTTTTAAAATCCTCCTGGCCACGGCCTAGAGAGTAAATCTATGGTAGTATCCTAAAGACAGACCAAGGTACAGAGACGTCTGGTTTTCGCTGTTAGGCCTGGTGCACCAAATTTCTATGTGTTAAGTCATGTGCTTTCTTGTTTGTTGTCTGGATGAGTGGCCGTTGTGTTTCATGTCTATATGTATTACAGCTTGCTATATTAGTCTTTGCTTTCGCAGTATTGCCGCTGCAGCCCCAAGGCCTCAGCTTTGCAAGGGATTAAAACCCGGCAGGAGGGCTCCTGCAAAGACTGCTTTTTCAAGAGCTTTTAAACTTTAAATTGTAAACAAGAAAAAAGGTTAATTGTAGATTTTTTCCTAGAGATTTCTCATGATTAGTGTTGTTAGTAAGTAACAAGGGTCTGTATTTGTAACTTTTTAGCTAAGCAATGTCTCAAGGTTAAAGTCATTCAAAGATGGATAAGGTTTTAAACTTGGGCTTTACCTTCTCACGTGGTGAGGATTAAGCTCAAAATGGCCTTGGCTACTTTCAAAAACTGCACCAAACAAGTTCTTGTGGCCACACCCCCTACCTTAAGGGAGGCTATTCACGTGTTGCTAATGGTAACAGCTTAATTCAGGGTTTATAGTAGATCAATCAGGCATTGCAAAATGGCTTGCTTACTTCTTACAAAATTATTAAAGAGTTTATTTTTACTTAATAAATGTCAAAGGTTTGCTTCTGGTAAACTGATTACTACTGATAATGTTTTACCTCTAAGTATAGCTTAGACAGCTTACACTTTATAAAAATAATTTTTATTGTCTCTGCTTTAATACAATAAGCTAAGAAATTAAATTTGCAGCGTGGTAAGTATTAGCTACGACCTCTACAAAAGGTTTACCTGGAATCCTGCTCTCAGAGAACATATCCTTTTCATGTTTAAGGTTTTAGTTATGCTAAATAAAATTGTGATATATAAAATTTTACAACAAAAAATTAAATTGCTTCAAAATGCTTATTTATTTTTTTCAGGCTTCCAATAAATGTTAATGGACTAAAATCTTATTTTAAGGCTTCAAATTAATTTAAACCTTTCTATTTTATTTTGAGAGATACAGTTTCCTTGGTAAAAAACAAAAGTCCTTGCAAAAAACAAAATAAGCTTTTCTAATTGCTATCAATTGTACTCACTGTGGTGCTAATTAAAATTAAAAATTCCCCTTTCCAAACAGCAATCAAATTGGGTATTACAAAATTTTACTATTTGGCTTACATAATAATTTAGTATTTTCAAAGGTTGTATACGTCCAATTGTAAAAATTTGTTCTTAAGTGTCCTCAACTTCCACCTATTTCCACCTAATGGTACTAATTCTTAAGGACTTAATCTATTACTACAAATTGATGCTTTTATTTCTAGGTACTGCAAAACTTTTAAAAACTTTTCCTTTTAACAAGAAAGGGAGGAAATATCCCTATGCACATTATTTAAATCTCATTTGTTATATGGCTAATCCTAAACAGCTACCTTTATGGGGTAGGGAAAAGCTTGTGTTCTCTCCACAGAATGCTCCAAGTATGACAACTTTCAAAAGGTCTGTATGCCAGGCTAAATTGTGAGTTACCTAAGTATCGGTGGGTAAAATAAAACTGATTTAAAGTTAAATCTTAGATTGGTCTAGCTTCCCCCACACACCTGNGACTATGGTCTAAACTGAGGCTTGCTAAATTGCAACCAATTNAAGTACTAGCTGACTTGTTATCCTGTTCTTATTCAACTGTTTGGCTTTTCTCTCAGGCAGGTCAGCTACACCCAGACTGGACAGAGTACTACAAGTGCCATTCGNATTCACCTCACTACAGGAGCCGTGACAACTCTTCAGCATCTAAACATTATTTAGTGGTTTGGTCTTAAATAGTACTGACGTTAGGGCAAAATGCATTTTTCACAAAATCTGTTAAAGCAAGACCCCCCAAATCAGGTTTTCCTAATTGAGNATTTACTAAAGGATCCCTAGTGGTAAAATTAAATTCTGACTGGCCTTACACCGGATTTCTCCCTCAAGCTACTCCTGGGCAGGTCAATAGGACACANATATATTTCCTTGTGCCAGTCCAAAAAATTTTAAATATTAAATAAAAGAGATGCATACATGTTTATAAATACCAATAATGTAAAACAGGCCCTGACAATTTTAATCCTTGCAGAGGCTGAAAGGATGCTGAGATGCTGACACACATTTATTCTGACTCACCCAAGCTCAGATGCTCACATTAGTTGTTTCATCAAAATTTGCATCCAGTATACCTTCAAAGTTGCTGACTAAAGTGAGTCCTGTCTCTCATACTATGACAATCAGGATTTTTAAGAACTCTGATCCTTCTTACCACACAGAAATTGGAAAACAAATGTTAGAGATAACTTCTTAAGACTGGCCAACATCCCAGTTTTCTTTGTGCCTTCAAATGAAAACTATGCCCATGCACACACACCCACACCCACTCCTCACATCAAGAAATAATTTCAAGAGAATGATGCTCCATTACCAATAGCAGGATGCGTGGATTTTGGTCTTTTGGTGGGTATTGTTGATGTTATAGATCAGAGGGGAAACAAGATAAGGGAGGTTATATTCGGGGATATCTTTCTTTCTTTTTCTTTTATCTTTCTTTCTTTTTTCTTTCTTTCTCTTTCTTTCTTTCTCTTTCTTTCTTTCTTTCTTTCTTTCTTTTGTTCTTTCATTCTTTCTTTCTTTCTTTTATAACCTTAGAAGAAAGGGGCTATGAAACACAAAATTGTGGATATAAGAATATGTTAGAAAGTTAGATTATTAACTCTACATTTAGGTCAGAGTATAAAAAAAGCCAAAAATTTTTACATGGATTTTCTATGTCGATAAGGACTTAAGGTTTTATTTTGTTACAACATATTAGTTTGAGCCTGATTCGGGTGACACCCAACAACATTCCTTTTACACATTAATAAATTGACCTGAAACCACAGTGTGAAAAAGCACAGTCTTTTCTTCACAGAGCAGAAATACCTGGTTGATCATGTTTAATAAAATAAGGAGCTAGACATCCTTATCTTACTTGGGCAATCTGGACCAATGTATCACCACACTTTAGATTAAAATCTCGTTCTGCTTGCCTTCTCAACAGAAAGGCTAGACTTTGCAAATACAAACACAAGGAGAGCAGTGTAAAGTTGAATCTCACACAAACAGTGTAATCAAGAATTGTGTTCTCTGCAATATATGGGGTACAGTTACACTATGAAATGAATCATTTTTATATAAGACTCAAGTTTAACTAAGCATCCTGTTTGTGTCATGTACCTCTTATCCTTAGTGAACCATAAGACCTGGGTTAGGCTTCAAAAGAAAGTGTTGTTTCAGATGGAGAAGTTGTGAGTGATGTGTCCCATGTTGTGGCTCATCTCAGCTGACATTTGTTCAGAATAAGTCACAACAATTGGTTACTGCCAGCCTAAAAGTTTAAAACATGTCAAATGAAGTATTCAAGAGAAAGATCATCCACAATCCTGTTCTATTTATTTATTTAGTCTGTGTTTGTGTTTGTGTGTGTGTGTGTGTGTGTGTGTGCGTGCTCAAGTGTGTGTAAAAATTGTTAAAGTCCTATATCATTTTCATGAGATGGGATATCAGACCAGAATCTTGCTCTTTGGGTGTGTTGAGATATCCAGACCTTTCTGTGATGGGATAACTGAGTTTTCAACTTAACATGTAGCATTGATTCTCTTGCTTATGATCTTGTGCTTGCTTCTCATCATCTGGTTACCTCTGGTTGTAAGTGGTGTTCCTATCTCTGTCTTCCTGTGAGCCTGAGATTCTGGTTGTGTCAGATGTCCTGGAGATCAAGATGCATCTGGGTGTATTAGTGTTGGTGTAGAGCCAGAAACCAGCATCTGTTCCTGGGCACAGGTGGAATTCACAAGGAACATGTGTCCATGGTGTGGCAGGAATCCCTGTATCTCCTGTGTCTCAGGGAGTACAAGTTACCTGATTAATTATTGGGGCAAAGGATGGGCAGAGTCATGAGCATGCTTTTCTATTTCAGATAAGAAAAGTTGCAAAGTTGTTGAAATGGGAATAAAGTCATTACAACATGTTTCTGGAAATGAGAAGATGATTGGGATTTAATAGTAACTGGAGGTCTGAAAACTTGAGTTGAGTGTATCATAGGTATGGCGGCCTTCAAGAATGCTCTTCCTAAGGCCTGTTATCTTCTGGGAAAAAATGGATTTAATTCTCTTTAGCTCTGTTCCAGTAGGTGCCAGCTCATGTTTTAATTCTCAATAGCAGCCTTCTGGTAGGCGCAAACTCCTGGTCACCTTGAGCTCTGGTCAGCAGACACCCCCAGGGTTCCCAGAGGACTCTCGATGCAATCTTTGTATCACTGGTGAATGGAACATAACATTGGTTCCAATACAATCACGTGGGACCTGAGCCAACAGCAGGAGAATAGAAAACTTGCCTCACCAGGGGCACAAATCCCTTCCAGTCTGCACCAACACTGGGTCACCTTAAGCAAAAGTCAGCAGATACCCCACTGTCCCCAGAGGACTCTCTACAGGATCTTTGGATTATTGACCAGACTCCTCCATATCCTCAGAGGAGACACCACTTCCAGACACTGTAACACACCCAGGATCTTAGGATAGCAGGATCACAGGATAACAGAAGCTTGGTCATACCAGGACTTCAGGGTCTCAGATGAAGTTTGACTGCCAAGAACTCTGACATACCCAGAATCTCAGGTTCACCGGAGCCTGCAATCAAAGGATCACAGAGAAAGCTGTACTCTCAGGAGTCCTGAATCAACTAGGATTATAAGAATAGGCTCCAATCACATATATTGAGGGCAGCAAGCACTTGAGATAATCAGATGGCAGGAAGCAAGCTTAGGAACAGAAGCAACAGAAACCAAGGTTACTTGGCATCATCAGAACCAAATTCTCCAACCATAGCAAGTCCTGGATATACCATCACACCAGAAAAGCAAGACATGGATCTAAAATCACTTGTCATGATGATGATAAAGGACATTAAGAAGGAAAAACAGGAAAACATATATAAGCAGCTAGAAGACCATGAAGAGGAAACACAAAGATCATTTAGAGAGTTACAGGAAAACACAACCAAACAGGGAAAAGAATTGAACAAAACCTTTCAGCATCTAAAAATGGAAGTAGAAACAATAAAGAAATCAGAAAAGGGAGACAACTATGGAGATAGAAATCCTAGAAAAAAATCAGGAACCATAGATGCTAGTAGCATCAGCAACAGAATACAAGAAATGGAAGAGAGAATCTCAGGTGCAGAAGATTCCATAGAAAACATGGGAACAACAATCAAAGAAAATGAAAAATGCAAAAGGATCCTAACACAAAACATCCAGGAAATCCAGGACACAATAAGAAGACCAAACCTAAGAATAATAGGTATAGATGAGACTGAAGATTTTCAACTTAAAGGACCAGTAAATATCTTCAACAAAATTNTAGAAGAAAACTTTCCTAACCTAAAGAAAGAGATGCCCATGAACATACAAGACACCTACAGAACTCCAAATAGACTGGACCAGAAAAGAAATTCCTCTTGACACATAATAATCAGAACAACANATNCACTAAATACAGATAGAATATTAAAAGCAGTAAGGGAAAGTGGTCAAGTAACATATAAAGGCAGACCTTTAGAATTACAGCAGACTTCTCACCAGAGACTATGAAATCCAGAATATCCTGGACAGATGTTATAAAGACACTAAGAGAACACAAAGGCCAGCCCAGGCTACTATACCCAGTGAATCTCTCAATTACCATAGAGGGAAAAACCAAAGTATTCCATGACAAAACAAAATTCATACAATATCTTTCCACAAATCAGGCCCTTCAAAGGATAATAAAGGAAAAACACCAACACAAAGATAAAAACTACACCCCAGAATAATCAGAAAAGTAATCCTTCAACAAACCTAAAAGAAGACAGCCACAGGAACAGAATCCCAACTCTAACAACAAAAATAACAGTAATAAACAATTTCTTATCCTTACTATCTCTTAATATCAATGGACTCAATTCCCCAATAAAAATATATAGACTAACAGACTGGCTATACAAAACAGGGAAACCCACCTCAGAGAAAAAGACAGATACTACCTCAGAGTTAAAGGCTGGAAAACAATTTTCCAAGCAAATGGTCCAAAGAAACAAGCTCGAGTTGCCATTCTAATGACGAATAAAATTGACTTCCAACCCAAAGTTATCAAAAAAGACAAGGAGGGGCACTTCATATTCATCAATGGTAAGACCTTCCAAAAGGAACTCTCAATTCTGAATATTTATGCTCCAAATACAAGGGAATCCATGTTCATTAAAGAAACTATAGTAAAGCTTAAAGCACATATTGCACCTCACACAATAATAGTGGGAGACTTCAACACCCCATTCTCACGAATGGATAGATCCTGCAATCAGAAACTAAACAGAGACACATTGAAACTAACAGAAGTTACAAAACAAGTGGATTTAACAGATATCCACAGAACATTTTATCCTAAAACAAAAGGATATATATTCTTCTCAGCACCTCATGGCACCTTCTCCAAAATCGACCATATAATTGGTAAAAAACAGGCATTAATAGATACAAAAATATTGAAATTGTCCCATGCATCCTATCAGATCACCATGGACTAAGGCTGATCTTCAATAACAACATAAAAAATACAAAGCCAAATTTCACATGGAAGCTGAACAAACTCTAATCAATGATAACTTGGTCAAGGAAAAAATATAGAAGAAATTAAAGACATTTTTGAGTTTATTGTAAATGAAGCCACAATATACCCAAACTGGTAAGACACAATGAAAGCATTACTAAGAGAAAAACCTCAGTGCTGAGTGCTTCCAAAAAGAAACTAGAGAGAGCATACACTTTTAGCATGACAGCACATCTAAAAGCTCTAGAACAAAAGGAAGAAAATTCACCTGGAAGCAATCCCACTAAAATCAGGGACTAGACAATGCTGCCCTCTGTCTCACTACCTATTCAATATAGTACTTGAAGTCCTAGCCAGAGCAATTGGACAACAATAGGAGATCAAAGGGATACAAATTGGAAAGGAAGAAGTCAAAATATCACAATTTGCAGATGATATGAGAGTATGTATATATATATATATATGTGTGTGTGTGTGTATGTGTGTGTGTGTGACCATAAAAATTCGGGGGGACTTCGGGGATAACATTTGAAATGTAAATGAAGAAAATATCTAAAAACAACANAATTGAAAAATATAGTAATTGGAGAAAAGCTGAAGTTGAGAGAAAGTGTGTTAAAATATATTAAACTTGAGTGTTCAGATCTTGATATTTTAATCTTTTATATTAAAATCCTGAAAATACAAACACAATAAAAATATAGCATGTAATGAGACCTACATTTGTTATAAGTAAAATATTAATAAATGTAACTATGAGTAAATGAAAATCTGATATTAAATATGACAAAAGCAATGTTTATATTCTTACTGTGAAGAATACTCTTCCCTTGAAATTGATCTTGGTAACTGGAGATCTAGCATTGCGTCAATGATGTAAGTTGCTTTGCTTTGGTGACTTTGGAAATCTTGTCAAGTAAGGATTTTAGCCCCATTCCCAACCACAAGTCTTGATGCACACAGGAAGTTGGTCCATTTCTGACAGGAATCATGGACTGAAAAGAAGATTAATGAAGATATTTACAAGCCAAAGAAAATAACATCATAGAAAACCAAACCAAGTCCAGGAACATATCTCACTGTCAACATGATGTGTTTTCCTGAGGGAAAAATGTACATGTGAGTAAAATCTCCATGATATGTTCTATACTGATATGGGGGAAAATACACTTGTAAATGAATATTTTGAGATGGCACAAAAATAAAGAAATGAACAAACAAATGAACAAATAGAAGTTTTATGACATTTGGTATAATATAGGCATCCAATTGACTTTGTATTTCATTTAAGAAGATAAGAAAATATTCCATGGATTTAAGAATTCAATGCAGAAACAATAATATATGTTCTAGTATCTTAGCAATAATGGGATTATTTGAATGATTGCCAATGTTATTTTAAAAATAATGCAATTAAAATAAAACACAAGATACAAAGAACTAATACTATATGGATGCAAAGGGTTATAATTATGAATAAATATTACATAAGTATAAATTATTATTTTATAGAGTTGTGTGATAAACAATTAGTAGAGTATAAAACATAACTTTTAACTCAAGTAACAGTACAGTACAGTAAATATAATCCTATGATGATTGGCAGTGAAAAAATGCCATGAATTTCAAGAGGAGAGTGAATGGGCACACACTCAAATTTTTATGAGGAAAGGGAAGTTTCAAAATGGTGTAACTATTAAAGTGTCCAAACTAAACAATAAAATGAAAGCAAATAGGAAAAATCCACACCATGTTGTAATATAGGAATATTTATTTATTCCCAACCCTATGTGGATTTCATATTGTCATATATTTTGTCTTAAACAACACCATCCTAGGTAAATCCTTCTTTCATTTCACATTCAATTTCCTGATTTGCTGTTCTTGGAATTGCAGGAATTTTTTTTTTATTATTATTATTTTCTTTATTTACATTTCAAATGCTATCCCGAAAGTTTCCCATACCCCTCCCCCCACCTCTGTTCCCCTACCCACCCACTCCCACTACTTGGCCCAGGTCTTGCCTTGTGCTAGGTCATATAGAGTTTGGAAGACCAAGGAGCCTCTATTCCCACTGATGGCCGATTAGGTCATCTTCTGCTACATATGCAGCTAGAAACACAAACCCAGGGGGTACTGGTTAGTTCCTGTTGTTGTTCCACCTACAGGGTTGCAGCCCCCTTCAGGTACTTAGGCATTTTTTTTTGAGACAGGCTTTCTCTGTATACCCCTGGCTGTCTAGGAACTCACTTTGTAGACCAAGCTGGCCTTGAACTCAGAAATCTGCCTGCCTCTGCCTCCCAAGTGCTGGGATTAAAGGCATGCGCCACCACACCCGGCAGTTAATAGGCATTTTTATAAGAAATCTTTTCCCCATATATATTTATGGGTATGTCAGCCAAAGAAGATTGTGACTTCATTGCTTTCCCTTTTGGTCCCACACAGTTAATTAATTGGATATTTGCCTTATTCTTGGTAATTTACAAATTTCTATAAACTGTGTTTAAACCTGAACAGGTCAATCCGGATTTCATGAATTTTGGGAAAGTACAGTAATATCAGCTCCTGTATTTACCAAAAATTCAATGTCAACACCATTCATTTGCACCATTCCTTTGCATCTCTGATCACTAAGCATTATTGGCCAGAAAACATGGTTTCGACTACTCCCAATAACTCATGTCCTTTCTACTGGAGCAGCTTTGCCCTTAATGTAAGGAAACACAAAAATTCAGCAATTCAATGCCCTGAATAAATTTGCATACACTTTTCTTCATATGCCATGATTATAAAATTCTTAATTGATATCCAAATTTACTATACAGAAATACACACTAAATTGAGAGATTAAGCTTCTTATTCCCAAGATTATTCCATCTCTTACTGAAGGTAAAGGACAGTATATACCACTTGTCAGTTTGTATTATTCAACTTTTGGGGATAGGATAAAAGGCACATTTATGTCCAGATCTGTAGATGCACTTCCTTCTGTAGAATGTATAAGATCAGAAATAATAACTTTTGATTTTCTTGCCTGCTTGGTGCTTTCTAGCTGATCAAAGAATGGCAGTTTTGATTTTTTACTGTGGTTACTCAAAGAGACAGGCTTCTCTATTGTTTCCCAAGGACAACAAGTTACCTCATATATCAATCTTGAACTATCAATCTTTTGCAAAATGCTTGCCCTTTCCACAGTAGTTGTAATACTCTGGAAAAGTTTGTGGTCTATAACAACCAGAACCTTCCTCTTTTCTCCTATAAACACCATATTCTCTAACTCCAGTGTACCAGCTATTTTGAAGTTTGAATTTTCCAACCTCATAATCCCTTTGGAAGAAACAAAATTCACAACAATGAAAATATTGGGCATTATGATTTCTATGACATCTAGCTATGGCTTTCCCTATGATATTAGCATGATGCTCTTAAAAAACAATAAAAGTAATTTTTTAATGTGTTCATCTATTGGGGCTCCTCATCATTTCAATGGCCTGATTACACTCTTACATTCAGTATTTCCAGAGGCCAATATTTCTATCCATGAGTGTCTGCTTTCACGTACTTATAGCTTAACATAATCTCTGTAAAAAAAAAAATCAAAACAGTGAATGCTTTTGTAGATGTCTTTATTGTCTTCATGAATGAAGGAGGTTTTTACCCTGGCTGCTTAGTCATATCCCAGGCCCTAAAGACAAACAGGATATTTTTCAATTATGCCATCATCAGATCAGATTTATTCTTGTAAATCAGCCTGATGCTCTTCACCATGCAGTTGGTCTTTAGTAACATTTATCACAGATTTTTTTTTTTAAGATATTATGGTATTAAACATTTTCCTGGCCTATCTCACAATACTATGAGACAATCAATTGTAGAGATATCTAAGAGACCTTTAAATTTAAATCTGAATTTTCACCCCACATCCACACCCACACCCACCCCTCACAGAAGTAAGCAATTTAAAGATAACAATGCCTTATTTCCAAAAAGAGGATGGGTGAGGTTTGTCTTGGCGATTTTTAATAGTCTTTTTCAGGGAAGAAACAAGGTAAGGGAGGTTATAATCAGGGATTTTTCTCTCTTTTTTTGTTTCCTCTTTCCTCCTTTTACTCCTATTTAGGGCAAAGGCAGTGGGAGATGAAAGAAAAAGGCAAGGATATAACACTGATGAGTTAAACGGTAGATTATTGAATCTAAACTTTAGGTCCAAGAGCTTTGAAAAGCATAACTTTATTTACACTAGACTTTGAATATTGATGATTTAAGGTTCTAATTTGTCACAACATATTATGTATATATGCTTTAACTCTTTTTAAAGGTATTGTAACAATGTATTCTTAACTATATGTGTTAAATTGGTCATCTTATTGTCCTTCAACTACAGGGACTCATTGGGTTTTGACCCCAACCTTTCAGAAAATAACCCTCTTGCTTTTGCATCAATCTGCTTACCAGTGTCTCACTTGGGGAAGTCTCAATGTATATAGTGTCAGAGTCTTACATTTGGGGGCTTTATCCAGGATTCGATGAGACCCCCTGAGTGATCGCTGATGAGACTGACCAGAAGGAAAAAGACCAAGCCAACAACAGCTTCCAATTTGTAAGTGTGTGTCAGTGTTCGTCTCTCTGTGTTCTGCTTTCTCTTTTGACTTGCAAGCACAGTTGGCTGGAAACCTTCTGGTCTGGTGCTGACAATTGTAGTGTGCAGACTTGCCTTAATGCCTTGACCATGGGGAGTCTGGAGTATGCTTCAGGCAGCCAGATGGAGTTAAGAGGACTCTGCTTCTTTTGGAAATGGCAAGACACTGTATGGGCTGGATCCGAGTCTTGCTATATCCTGGTTTCTGTGCCTGGGTCAGGTGTGAACTCTCTGGTTGTTGATTGTCTTTCTCTGTGTTCTTGGACTTGGAATATCTGTGCCTGTGGCAGGGGTGAACTGTCTATAAGCAGATTGTCTTTCTCTGTGTTTGTTGCTGTTGGTTATCTTGTTCTGTGTCTTGGACTTAGACTGACTGCATTTTTGAACATTGGACAAACTGAATCTACCCTGTTAAACATCCTAATTAACCACTGGAAAGAAGTTAGGGAAAGAGGAGAAAACTTGTCAGTAGTAGTAAACAAGAGCAAGTTAGTTACTCTCTGCTTTTCCAAATGGCCCACATTCAGAGTAGGGTAGCCACTCATAGGGACCTTCAACTTGCAGGTGATAAAAGCAGGGGAGAAAAGAGTCTTTAGACCAGGATCCCTTGAGCACGCAGAACAATTGTCCTATATAGTTATCTGGAAGAATTGAGTGGAAGACCCTTGTGCCCCCCCCCATGGAAAAAAAGCCTTGCTTTCACCAAGACCCACCTCACAGATTTTGGCTGGCAGGAAAACGAATTGTTGAGGGTTTAGTGTAGGTTACTTAGGAAGTCTACCATAACCTGGAGACAGGGGAGGAGGAGAAAAGTGAGAGAAAGGAAGAGGATGAAAAGGAGATTAAAAAAAGAGAAAGTCGACAGGAAACGAACATACAGAGAATCTTGGCTAAAAGCAGCAACTGAAAGTAGTATTTTTTTGGTTGCTGGAGCTTCCATGCTTAATACTCAGAAGCCCAGACAAGGATAACTCTCAGGAGGCTGCATTGTTTATTCCCTTGTTTTCTAGATAGCTGTGTGGATTCAGATTCAGATTGCCATGATAGACAATTCAAGATTACTCAGTGAGTGGTTGATGTTAACTTTTGCTGAGGGCAGCAGGCCCTGGTATAGGATACCTATAGCTAGGTGGTTGAACAAACATATGGGCATATATGGGAAAAAGTAATTAGACATCATCAGGAAACAAAGTGTAGCTGATCTTTGATTCTTTATGAGGTCTTTCTTCCATCATTGTTTAACTTTTCAACATTCTAACACTAAATAGGAGATAAAAAAGATAGATGGAAAGAGAGAGAGAGGGAGAGAGAGAGAGAGAAAGAGGGAGAGGAAGAGAGGGAGAGGGAGAGGGGGAAAGAAAGATTCCTGAATCTAATATCCAATTTCTATTTCCTTGTTTCATATTTGAGCAATACAATTAACAAACCACAACATATCCAACTGAATGACCAAGACTCAGGACCAATAGAAATGACCATCAAGGAACACTGTGTCTCTAGTTGCATATGTAGCAGAGGATGGCCTAGTCGGCCATCAATGGGAGGAGAGGCCCTTGGTCTTGTGAAGATCATATGCCCCAGTACAGGGAATGCCAGGGCCAGGAAGTAGGAGTGGGTAGGTTGAGGAGCATTGTGGGGGAAGGGTATAGGGGGATTTGGGGATAGCATTTGAAATGTAAATAAAGAAAATATCTAATAAAAAAGAAAATTAAAAAAAAAAACAAAAAACAAAAAACAAAAAACAAGTAGCGACTGGGGGATATTGAGAAAACCTCGCAGACAGTTATGCTTTTTGATATATTCAATAGGCACTTTAGCCATTAGTCCCTAGTTTGAGAATTAACAATGGAATTGTAAACCAAATAAACCAAAAGTTCCTCTCAAAACAAAAACAAACAAACAAACAAAAAACCTAGTATTTATTCACCTCCTGAGACGTTTCCTGAATTCTAAATGTGACAGAACTTCAAACACTATCTGCAGATGGCAAATCAGGACCATGCTAGATGATGAGGGAAATGATGGTCCGTTTCTGTGGGGAATCTGAAGCAGGCCCACACCTGGCATTAACTGAAAGCACATTCTTATAAGATTTCTGTGTATTTTAAAGAAACTAAACTTCCAAAATTCTCATTAAAATAAACTTAAGAAGAACAAACAAGATATTTAGGAGAGAATTTCTGGAATCTGAATGTAGAATGTGAGGATTGCTATAATCATAATACACTATGTATCTATATGAATATTTTTAAAAGTTGGTATACCTACATTAAGAAATTTATTATAGCCTGAAAGTTTGCAAATTCTTCAATTTATTGTGATGAGATTCTCAAACTAGTTCCTAATTATATTTTGATAGTTACTATCTTTATTAGACAGTATTTTATTTTCTGGAAGTGACACTAAGTCTAAGGAAATTATAATAAGAGAAATTGCATAATTAGGATTTGCTTACATTTTCAGAGATTTAATCCATTATAATAATGGCAGAAAGCATGGCAGCATGCATGGAACCTGAGCAATAGTTGACATCTACAGCCTGGTTCATATGCAGAGATGGAGAGAGAACAAAAGAGCTAGAGAGCAAAGGAGCAAGAGAGTGAGAGAGCAAGAAGGAGGGAGAGGGGAAAGGGATTTGGAGAGGGAGAGGAAGTGTGAAAGGGAAAGAATATGGTGACTCACAAGGCTCACAAAAGTGGTGAATAGAAGGTGATTGGAAGAGAACAAGATATTACACAGGGAAGATTAAAAAGTGAAAATCATGAGTCCCAGGGTCACTTATATTGCAAGTACTAGACGTGATCCTTTATTAAGAATTAAAGAAAAATGTTTCTGTATCTGAATGCTTTAGTGCTCAGAGTAAATTGAACATAGATTCATATTTGGGACTTATTTTTACCTTGAAGCTGTGTTATTGGTATGCAATTTATAAATTGCAGAACCAAGAAATTCCTTTACTTGACTGGGAAAATAATCTCAATCTGATCCATGTGTAGAATTTTTAATAGTAAAGTAAGAATTAAAAGGTAGCACTTAGATCTTGGTCCTATATAAATATGAAAATAGTACTGGTCAATATCAATGTCCTTGGAAATTTTCATAATGATGGTCTTATTTTGTGGGTACAAACCATATTGCTCTTATTTCCTGTTTCTGAATGCCAGCAATTCAGTGACATTTATATTACACTCCATTGGGTTGTAATCCCATGGATTCAAAAGAAGCAATGCCAAGCACTTACAAATACTACCAACCAATCTGCCCAAGTGTACTGAAAATTAAAACTGGATAAGACTGAATTAACGAGTTCACTACACATTGTGTAAATGGAAATATTTTGTGAGCCTTTTCAGTCCATAATTTCACAAGCAGCTGAACAACTCCACTGTTCTGTTCCATTAGAAAGAGAAGATTCTGGAAGATGAAGTTTCTTTTTCTTGCTCTAGCCTGTTTGGTTTCTGCCACTGAGGAACCCTTACCGGTACATGAATGGGCTATCGGGGAGTTATGCAAGAAGAAACTTTGCTGTGATGAAATTATTTATTGCAGCTTGCCCAATCAGTGTGATTCTTTGAATATATTGGTTCCTTTTTGGTTTATGTACTTGTAATATGCTCCATGTCTTAAAACATTATGCGTTTTAGTTTAAGGTTAAAATTACTTCATTTCACCTTCATGTATTGCCAAATATTATTTTACCTGAGTAAAGTGTATGAAAATGAATATCTTATTAATGCCATGTGTTTTAACTTTGCACAATTAACTATATTTACACAGTTGAAAGTCAAGATACAATTGCATTAAACTTTTTATTATTCTACATAAATTCAGGGATGACTCTTAGTCAGCATGATTGGACCAAAATCAATTTGATATCTGCAGGGCAAAAGCAAATATATCACATATTCAAGGAATAGATTTTTCTCCTTTAGAGTTACTGTACTATGGTCATATGTGAGATAATATTAATATTAATCATAATGTTAAAGTATTTTCAAAACAGGGACTCATTTTTTGAAGATTGATTTTGCATGTTTGTGTGCGTGTTTGTCTGTGACTGTGACTACAGGTTTTTAATGGAATGTTGCAGCAAATATGTAAAACTCAGGGACAAAGCCACACGATGGGTACAATTTCAACTATTTCCTTCTCTGAACCAAGTGATTTCTAAGAGGAAAACTGATCTTAAGCCTTGCCATACAAAGACTATAAACATCAAAATAAGATTATTTCTTTTTCATTTACATTGAAGGCATTTAGTATGTGGATTTTTATTACATTTTTAAAGATTACTTTTTTATGTTGATGCAGCTTCAAAACAGGAACCTATAATTTATACTCACACTTTTTTCTTCATGATATTTTGCATGATGTAAAATTATTATCAAGTATATATGTTTTCAAATAAGATGTGAGGCAATTAGAAGGTAAAAACAGAAATACACAATAATGTTGTTAGCATATATTAAATTTTTTCTATCAAAATATTAAATAATTTTTTTACTTGAACATCTATAACTTACTTTTTATCCATTGATTTAACTTACAAAGTTGTTTTATTGTTTTATGTGTGTGGGTGATTGGTCTGCATGTTGTTGTACCCAGAAAAGCCATATGATATCCCTCAGAAATGAAGTCACAGGAGATTATGTGTAAACATGTGTGAGTGGGGACTCAAACTCATTTGCTCTGACTGATGAGTTTAATTCATCTTAATTTTAGTTTTCAGGGAAATTCAATACTATCTACCTAGCAAGTAATTCTGTGAATATAACAGGAGAAAATAGTACAACCAGGATGCTGATGTGTGAGATTAAGCATTTTAAAAAATACAAAGTCATGAGTATGACTTTCTATGTCTGGTAAGTAAAGTTATTTGGGTAGAAGAAACCATTTGTTGAAATGGGAATCAAGGCAATAGTATATGTTTCTGAAAATGAGAAGATCTTTGGGATTTAATAGTAATTTGAGAAAAGCTGAGTTGCTAGTGACTACATCTAAATTATATTAAACTTAAATTTTAACATTTTGGTGCTTTAATCTTTCTTCATATTAAAATCATGAAAATACCAACACAATAAAAAATACATCGTGTAATGGAACCTATGTTTGCTAAAAGTAAAATATTTACAAATATGAATATGAGTAAAGGAAAATCTGATATCAAATATAATAAAAGCAGTGCTATAATCTCACTGTGAAGAATGCTCCTCGTCTTGCAAACCATCCTGATAACTGGATACAGTCACTGCATCATTGAGGTCTCTTGCTTCCCTTTCGTGACTTCTTGGGAAATCCTGTCAATTTAGGGTCTGAGCCCCAATCCCATCCATAAGTCCTGGTGCACACATGAAGTTGGATCATTCCTGACATGAATTAAAGACTAAAAAGATGATTAATTAAGATGTTTACCAACCAAAGAAGAGCATCATAGAATACAGGATCAAGGCCAGGAATGTGTCTCACTTTCAGCAAGATGTGTTTTCTTGGGAGACAAATAGACTTGTGAGTATAAATGTGAAATAAGGAGTGTTTATCATTTAATATGCATTGTTTAGGATAAACGGGACTTGCGAACTACATACACTTTTGGCTAAGAAAACTGCATGGAAGTATTGCGCAATTAACTGTGAGTTCAGGATTGACTGCACTATTTACATGTTTCTTAGGGATGTGATCTTAATCAAGACTGTCTTTTGTGAATGAAGTTTACATTGTGCCTCGTTTTACAGAGCATCCCTTAAAATGAAAATGTCGCAAAATTAATGGGACTTCTGACATCACTAGGGTCTGGAAATTGCATAATACAGCTCGTCATATTCCAAATATCCACTTTTATCCATCATATGTGGAAGGCATACCACAAAGTATGTATAATAGCCATTACATATTCTCCACCAGTATGGGTGGGGTAATGTACTTCTGAATGAAACTTTCTTTGTGCACAACAAAACAAAAAAACAAAAATCAAATAAATACAGGTTTTGCAAAATTGGTCAAATACAGGCATACACTTGATTTTTTAATTTCAAGTTAGATGAGAAAATGTTTCTCTGACTAAAAAATTTAGTGCAGAAATGATAATATATGTTATGGTATCCTTGGAACAATGGGACTATTATGAAAAATTTATAAACTTTAAAAAATAATATAATTTAAAGTGTGAGTTATATCTAGAAAATATTTTATGGATGTAAATGGTTATATTTATAAATAAATATTTCACATTACTTAAATTATTATTTTAATAAAATTGTACATAGTATAATGTAAAATAAAGCAGAGCTATTAGAATAATATGATAAACATAAACATAGTTATAATCAGTAAAAATGATGTCATGAATTTGAAGCAGAATTTGGATTATTACACAGTTAGATTTTTATGGAGTAAAGGTACATTTCAAATGATATAACTATATTATAATCTCAAAACCAATCAATAAGTAAGTAAATAAATAAATGGGAAACTCTACATCATGTTGTTATAAAGAAAAATTTATTTTTTAACAGGACCAAGGAATGCTTCTATTGTGTTACATTTTGTCTCAAACACCACAATCATATTCGAACTGTGGTTTGTTAATCATTTGAATTATTTTCAGAAGCTGACAGGAGTACTGGGTATGTAAATTTTTTTTTTAGATAATTTATTTCCATTTCCGCTCTGGAAATCCCCTATCTCATCCTACTTCCCCCTATCCCACCCGCCACACCCGCTTCACCATCAAGGCCTTCCCTTACCCTGGAATCCTGAACAGGGTCAAGGGCCTCTCTTCCCATTGATGTCCAACAAGGCCATCCTCTACTACATATGCAGCTGGATTCATGAGTCCCTCCATGTGTACACTTTTTTGGTTGGTTTAGTCCCTGGCAGCTCTGAGGGATCTGGCTGGTTCATATTGTTGTCATTCTTATGGGATTGCAAATCCCTTCAGCTCCTCAGTCCTTTCTCTAACTCCTCCATTGGGGATCCAATGGTTGGCAGTGGGCATCCACCTCTGTGTTTGACAGGCTGTGGTAGAACCTCTAAGGAGACATCTATACCAATCTCCTGTCAACAAGCACATCTTGGCATAAACAGTAGTGTCTGTGTTTGATGTCTGTATGGGGGATGGATCCACAAGTGGGGCAATCTCTTCATGGCTTTCCTTCAGTCTCTGCTCCATGCTTTGTCTCCATATTTCCTACCTTGATTATTTTGTTTCCCCTTCCGAACAGGACTGAAATATCCACTCTCTGTATTCCTTCTTGAACATCATTTGATCTGTAAATTGTATCTTGGGTATTCTGAGCTTTGGGCCAATATCCACTTATCGGTGAGTACACACCATGTCTCTTCTTTGTGACAGGGTTACCTCCCTCANGATGTTACTTTCTAATCCCATCCACTTGCCTAAGAATTTCATGACTTCATTGTTTTTAATAGCCGAGTAATACTCCATTGTATAAATGGACCACATTTTCTGCATACATTCCTCTGTTGAAGGACATCTGGGTTCTTTCCAGGTTTTTGGCTATTATAAATAAGGCTACTATGAACATAATGGAGTATGTGCCCTTGTTATGTGCTGGAATATCTTTTGCATATAGACACAGGAGATGTATAGCTGGATCCTCGGGTAGGACTAAGTCTAATTTTCTAAGGAAATGCCAGACTGATTTCCACATTGACTGTACCTGCTTGCAATCCCACCAGCAATGAAAGAGTGTTTTCTTTCTCCACATCTTTGCCAGCATCTGCTGTCCCCTACATTTTTGATCTTAGCTGTTCTGACTGGTGTGAAGTAGAATCTCCAGCTTGTTTTGATTTGTATTTCCCTGATGACTAACGATGTTGAACATTTCTTTAGGTGTTTCACAAACATTTGAGTTTCCTCAGTTTAAAAATTCTTTGTTTAGCTCTGCACCCCAATTTTAAAATGGTTATTTGGTTCTCTGGTGTTATTGAGTTCTTGTATAAATTGGATATTAGCCCTCTATCAGATGTAGTATTGGTAAAGATCTTTTCCCAGTCTGTCGGTTGCCATTTTGTTGTACTGTCAGTGTCCTTTGCCTTACAGAAGCTTTGCAATTTTATGAGGTCCTATTGGTCTAATGGTGATATTAGAGCATAATCCACTGGTGCTCTGTTCAGGATATTTCCCCCTCTGCCCAGGTATTCAAGGATCTTCCCCAGCTTCTTTTCTAATAGTTTTAGTGTTTGTGGTTTTATGGGTACGTATAACTTATATGGGAGAAAGCTTTCTTTCTTTTCTGTTAATTGCAATCTAACAGTCTCCCCTTCATTTAGTTTCATGATACACTGGTACAGGAATGTGTTTACTAACATATTTCATGTTTAGTCATGGTTGTGAGAAATTCAAGTTGAATTCTACAGGATAATAATATTAATAATAAATCATGGCTAATTTCAATGTTTCTGATTTTAAACCAGTATTTTACATATGATGGGATGAAGAGTTATTATATTATCGACATTAAGAATGTCTGATCTGACTTCAGAATGTTTCTCAGAGGCATTTCCATTCTGGTAGCGAGGGTAGAGTGGAGTGGAGTATCAGGATTTACCAAATGATATGAAGATAAACTGTTTAGTGTGATTATAATGGATGCCTCTTCTGACTTTTTTCCATGAAATACAGCAACTGGAATAAATATTACTGAAGATATATGGGACAAATATGTGAATCTGTCTAAATATGTTGGAATTCCTACTGAAAATATTGAAAATGTCTATGAAACAGGTAAGTTGATTCCTGTAAACATGGCCTAAAATTAGAACAAATGATTAGATTCTTGATTTGCATCTCAGCAATATAAAATCCTTACATTAAAATATGAAAGGAATTCACTATTATATTTAAATTTCACCAACTTTGTCTTACCTCATAGTTATGTGCCCTTAATTGGAGCCTTGATCCCAGAAAGAGAAAAAATTATATTAATCAATATTCTTGATTCATTGGAATTAAATTTTTAGGTCGGTTCAAGATTGTAAAAAAATTTTTTTCACAGCTGTCCCTCAGGGATTTCTGCACACCATACTGTTTTTGAAAATCATTACTGACTTTATGTAAGATTTTTAGTAAAGTATCCATTGCATAACATGGTGTGGAATTTATCATGAGGAGTTATCAAAGTCACATTCATCACCCTATCATAAGTGAAAATATCTTGTGCATTTCCAAATGTAGGAGCTACAATTATATAAAACTCATAAGGATATCAGGTATTTCAATTCGTTTTCTGTTGCTGTATGGTTTCTTTCAGGAATTTCCCAAAAATATCTTAAAGGGACTTGTTGAAGGCTAGACTTATGAGGTTAGGGTAAACTGAGATGAAGGAAATGGAATTGGCAATTTATCACTCAGCAGACTAACTCTGAGAGATAAAGTCATAATTCAGAGGGGGCAAGCATTTCCTGTGACCTACAAGAGTCTACTGGAATCTTTTAAGGCTGGAGAGAAGGCAGAAGGAAGTAAAACAGGGTAAAGAATCTCTCTCTCTCTCTCTCTCTCTCTCTCTCTCTCTCTCTCTCTCTCTCTCTCTCTCTCTCTCTCTCTCTCTCTCTCTCTCTCTCTCTTTCTCATACACACACACACACACACACATACTCAGAATCAGCTAATGAACCATGATAAGCTACAAAAAATTATTTTTCCTTTCGCTGATTATGTATCCCAGTAAATCTCTCAGTAGCATAAACATTATAATGTGATTGCATTCTNTTTTCTTTTAATGAATGATTATTTATAAAAAGCATGTTCCCTAATATGTTCACTTGAAAAACAACCTACATATTACACATGAATGAAAATAAAANCTAATCCTTTCCAAGAACCCACACACATTCACAGCTAAGATACTTATTATAGTTTAAGAAGGTAGAAGAAAGCCATGAAATGCCTGGCAGTGGTGGCACATGCCTTTAATCCCAGTACTTGGAAGACAAGAGACAGGCAGATTTCTAAGTTCGAGGCCAGCCAGGTCTACAGAGTGAGTTCCAGGACAGCCAAGGCTATACAGAGAAACCCTGACAGGAAAAAAAAAAAAAAAAAGAAAGAAAGAAAAAAAAGAAAGAAAGGAAGGAAGAAAAGAAAGAAAGCAATGTAATTTTGTCACCCATTCTCTCTCTCTCTCTCTCTCTCTCTCTCTCTCTCTCTCTCTCTCTTTTGTTTTGGTTTTTCAAATATTACTAAGGAAAGAAATCACAATCATTTAAGAGATAGAGGTAGAAAACTAATTTGATAAATTTGTCTATTTAATTATGAGGCAACGATGATATAAGTTCACTGTTTTTTGTCTTTGACAGTAAATAACCATAATCTCTGCTCAACCCAAGTCACACTGAATGTGACAACTCACAGTAGGTCTTCACTCTGGTGACACTCATTCAACTCATTCATTTTCATCCCCTTTCCTCTGCCAAAACTCAAATAGGCATGTTGTTGGTGAGTCTGAGTTGTTGATGGCTTTCATTCTACTGTTTTCAAGGAAAAACAACAAATGCAGTATAATGCTTTATAGCTGGATCTTTTAATTGTAAAGAGACTTGAATTTTAAAAGAGATTGGATATTTTAAAGAGATTGAAATTTTAAGAATTTGCAAAGACTGTGGGACTTTTAAAGTTTTTTAGATCTTGCAGATGAATAAGAAATAAGGGTTGAGGCTAACTAGCAATGTGTTTGTGTGTCAAGTTGACAAGGGATTTTTGGCTAGTTTTGTGTCTACTTGACACAAGCTGGAGTTATTACAGAATAAGGAGCTTCAGTTGGGGAAATGCCTCCATGAGATACAGCTGTGGGGCATTTTCTCAATTAGTGATCAAGGGGGAAGGGCCCCTTGTGGGTGATGCCATCCCTGGGCTGGTAGTCTTGGGTTCTAGAAGAGAGCAGGCTGAGCAAGCTAGTCGAGCAAGCCAGTAAAGAACATATCTCCATGACTTCTGCATCAGCTCCTGCTTTCTGATCTGCTTGAGTTGCAGTCCTGACTTCCTTTGGTGATGAACAGCAGTATAGAAGTGTAAGCTGAATAAACCCTTTCCTTCCCAACTTGCTTCTTGGTCATGATGTTTGTTCAGGAATAGAAACCCTGACTAAGACAGAACACAGCTTGAACCCAGTACAAGAACTCTACCATCGAGCAGCATCCCAACCTCAGCTCTTCTTCCTTCACTTTTTTTAAGAAAAGAGTTTGACTAAGTTGTATAGACTGACCTTGAACACTCTCTGTAGCCCAGGAACTTGCGATACTGTTCCCTGAGTCTCCCAAAATGGTCTAACTGTAGGCACACGCTATCTGTCCCAGCATCAAATGACTTTTGAGATCTATGATTTGCTAACAGCAAAATAATTCAAAATGTATAGTACCTAGAATTTTAACAACAACCCCAAATTTTACATATATAAATATGTATATATACACTATATATATATATATATATATATATATATATATATTTATATATATATATAATTTCAAATATATGAACTTTACAAACAGCATCAGGAGATGAGTGTGTTTATGTGTATGTGTGTGTCTGTGTGTGTGTCTGTGTGTGTATGTGTGTGTGATTATGTACAAAAAGTAATTTGGGAGGCAAAAGTAGCAAATGTCTCCCAATATTCTCCCACAAACCTCTCCATCTCTACACCAAGAAACCTATCTCATATTACTCTTCAGAATGGAAAAAAAAAACCAAACACATATTGATGCATACCTGTTATGGAGTCTCATGACTAGAAAAATGTGTTTCTTTATGCAAGTGTCCTAAATCTACTTTATCAGTTATAGCCCATGGCTCTATAGACACATGTGTGCCATTTGTGTTACATCAGTAGGTAACTCTCAACAGACAGAAAAACATTCTTTTTTTGAAATACCCATAATATGAAGGTGAATGTATATCTTGTGTCTATCAGAACTAATTTATCGACTTGTTTTAAACATACATCCAGCAGGAGGTAATTAATTGTGAATTTTCTCAGATGTAATATGTTTTTCTTGAAGGATGTAGTTCATGATACAGTGGCACAGTAGCCATAAGCATCTTCTTCACACAGTAATAAAATAACCATATAATCAGTATATATATATATATATATATATATATATATATATATATATATATTTGTCATCTGTATTGTGCTAAACCTTCAAGGTATATAACTGATCAGCTAAAAAAAATAGCAAAAATAATTCAAATTATTTTCTTTGTGAATCATGATTGAAAATGAAAGAAGACAGAACAGTAGAAGATGAGTATAAGTGCCCAGAAGAGGAAGTACAATAACATGGAGGAGCACAGATGCATTATATTGCACATCAGTCTTTCCCTGGGGAGATGCAAAACACATGTCTGCACACCTGAGACAGAGAGCCCATGGCAGAAAATATTGCACCAATGTCGAATTTGATGAAGTAATGAAATTTGTATTGGGGTTACTAACAGAACTATGGATGTTAGGTTACTTAAAATGACAGGGTATAACTCTAAAGCACATATATTGCCAGAAACTTACCTCACACCCTCAAGCTCTCCACACAGCTTACAGGCAGATTTACAGAATGAACAACTATCTATCTTCAGTTGGCTGCTCAGAGCCACCATCCCAAGTGACTATTTACTCCCTTTTACACTGTTGAAAAGAGCATTTT